>NC_084478.1:176184971-176434205 GCF_027409185.1 Cynocephalus volans
AAAGATAATACAAATTCTTTGATGAACTTCTGCACACACACAGAGTTGTTGTTCAGAATGTGTAATTAATAGCTACAGGAAGATGTATCCAAACAATTTATTCTACTAGTACCAAAACCTGGCATATTTGTTGTTATTTTAATTTGTGTTAAGACTAATACTTCCTTCATGTTTATTAGCAATTTTTGTCCACTTCATGAATTTTCTGTTTATTTACCCATTTTTCTGTTTGTGTTTGTTTTTATTTATCTGTAAGATTTCATTATTTATTAAAGATAATAAGATATTAGCCCATCAGACATATTGTTATTTCAAGGTTCAGATGAAATGTGTGTTAAAATATAAGGTTCTGGCATTATGGTGATTGCTTTATTGGCCTTTGATATTTATACGTGATCATTCAGCAGTAGAGATCAAGTAAGGAGCTTGTCCTTACCAGAGATATCACTCCACAGAGGAGGGAGCTCTTGCCTTTCCTAAGGCAGAGTCTTGTGGTCAGCTTGTATGATGGTGGGGGGAAGTTGTCAGTGATCTTCCTAAGAAAAGTCTTGTCAGATATATTAGTTCCATACCTATCAATCGTCATGGCATTACTTCTCAATCACAATCATTTGCCTTACTCACCAGTAACTGCTGTTAGTAGACTTCTGCTTCCCTGCATCAGAGGAAATATTTCAAGGTAATTGATATCTGCTAAGAGCACTGTGGGTCCTCACCAGAACGCTACTGAAACATTGTTCTCTCTCTTTTTGCTCCTAGGAGTATACTATTGATGTATTTTTTCGGCAGACATGGCATGACGAAAGACTGAAATTTGATGGACCCATGAAGATCCTTCCATTGAACAATCTCCTGGCTAGTAAGATCTGGACTCCTGACACCTTTTTCCACAATGGCAAGAAATCAGTGGCTCATAATATGACCACACCCAACAAGCTGCTCAGACTGGTGGACAATAGGACCCTTCTCTATACAATGAGGTCAGAGATTGGTGGCCCCACCCCAAAGTATAGTGGGGGTAGGACTGGTGTTGAAAGCAGGGTGTTTTAAGATATCCATTGAAAATTCTGTCAGGTTTATAGATTAGAAATGCACATGTATGTATACACTTCATTACTCATTTGCATGTATACACACACATGGACATTCCTATTCTAGATACACATATAGAGAGTTGCACAGATGAACATTCTGAGACACACAGAGATATATGTCCATGATGTGTAAAAGTATGCATACTCAAGGACACATGTGGACTAACACGTGGCACATACATATTCAAGGACACTTAAGTACACAAACTCACAAAAACATATACACAGGCATGAACAACGTGATAATCAGAATAAGCCAGATTTAACTGTAGCAACAAACTGCCACTATGATTCAGAGTTGTGAGAATTAAATGAGATGATGAGTATTTTCTAAAACATACAGTATTTTATACATATAAATAAAAACTTACAGCAACATTTATTTATGCCACATTGCCTAGAGATGCTGAAGACTTTGATATGAGTGAAGTTTCCAAACAACTTAAGGTTATAACTTTTAAACATGATAGAGATAGATAGATGATAGATAGATAGATAGATAGATAGATAGATAGATAGATAGATGATAGATAGATAGATAGGTTGGTATTGAATTCTTCATAAAACAGAAAGTATAATTCATACTTTTTTACCTCCCGGTGCATAAAACCATCACAATTTTATGTATTTCTTTTCTTTTCTTTTCTTTTTTTTTTGTCTTTTTCGTGACCGGCTCTCAGCCAGTGAGTGTACTGGCCATTCCTATATAGGATTCGAACCCGCGGCGGGATCGTCGCCACGCTCCCAGCACCGCACTCTCCCGAGTGTGCCACGGGCTCGGCCCACAATTTTATGTATTTCATGACTCATTATTGCAACTAGAGTTATTATCAACTGGTGTTGAATTTTCTGTCAAAAATAGTAACTTTGAAATCATTTACAGTGCAATAAGATTCTTTGCTCGAATACTAAGAAACTTCCTTGGCTCTCATATCTGCTTTTACGCTTTTGCTAGTTCCTCTGCTATCAGTTGTCACTTCTTGAAGCTTTCTCCCACATTCATGAGTGTTGATTTTGTACAACTGAGTGAACCCTTACTGAATGGATAAATGCCCCCATCTAGCGCAGGTTCTATGGCTATTTCAAATTTATGTATTATTATTTTGCACAATGAAACTCAAATTATGCATGCCTGGCAAATATATGGTGAGTAAATTAAGTTTGTTTGCCTGTATACTAGTCCTTCATTACTTTGAATTTGCTATTTTTTGATGTTTTTCCTGCAAGAATTTGGGACACAGAAAGATGACCAAGGAAGAAAGGATAACGAATGAGTATTTAAGAGAAAAGCTGAACGAGAGAGGAGGAGATGGAAGACTAGAGGAGAAATGAGCACAGAGTAGAGGAGAAAATGATGAAGAAAAGAAGTAAAGTAGATAGAATAGGAAAAGAGGGTAGAGGGGGAGGGAGATACTAATCATATATATATATACACACACAATATATATACAAACACATAATTGTCATTTTAGTACAGGCATATATATACTATATATGCATGCATGTATGTATGTGTCAGGGAAATGAAGGTAGAGAAAAGAGAGAATATAAGAAGAGAGAAAAAATAACAGAAAAGTCGAGAAAGTCAAGAAGAAGATGTAGTAAAATATCAATAAGCTATATATTAGAATATCCTAAAGACAGGAGAAATTGGTGAAGAAGATGTAGTAAGTGGGAAGAAAGACGAGAAGACATAGATAAGTGGAGAGGGACACTGGAGGAAATGAACCAGAGGGAGGGAAATTGTGGATGGAAGAAAGATACGTGTTCATCATTTATTCACTAACCAAACATGTTTTGACTTCCCATACATGGCCTTGGCCTAAGTTCTTTGTATGTAGACATTAATGACACATGGTCTCTGTTCTTAAGACAGTCACAGTATAACAGGGGAGAAAGAGTAATTAATCACAAACAATATTGGCTGAAATTTTGAAGATATGGGTAACTATGGGAGAGTAGGAGAGAGTCATCTTCCTCATTTTGGGGGGGTCAGGTTGAGCAAAGAGTCCCTGCAGAGGGCACCACCTAAACTCCCGATTATTGGTATTATCATTAGTTTTTATATTATTAGATAAGTAGAATGTAGTCAAGAAGATTACAGGTAAGGGGCAGATGAAGAGAGAAGGAAAACCAAGAGAGTAGCTGTAGGAATTGGAATGACATTTTACATAAGAGAATGAGGTGGTTAGTTTTCTATTTTAATATGACACTGTAGTTACTGTGTAAAAAATGCGTTCAAAGGCAACAAGACTGAAATTAGAGAAAACGGTTAGGAGACAGTTGAAATAGTCTTGGTGAGAAGTGACGAAATTCCAGTTCAGAGCAGTGGATTAAGATGGAGCACGGGAAATACATGGAGGAAATAGGCAGTACAAACAGACAACTTCAGACACAGAAAGGTTCTCAAGGTAGTAGGTAACCAAGCAACATGGGTGTGCAAAGTGGGGTAGACCGTACACAAGCGAGAACCAGTTTAGATAAGAACTCTGTGAGGCTAATGTTGGACAAGATCAACTTAAGAAGACTGTAGATTATTCAGGGAGAGAAGCCTAATAGCAGTTGGATATGTCTGAAAATTGGGAGAAAGATGCAAGCTTGGGATGTAAAGCTTGGTACTGTTAGTAGGTTAGGACAAGTTGAAACCGTAGGAATGGATGTGATCACTTCCCAAAGTCACACCAAGGGTTTAATCATGTAGCACTACTGTCATTCAAGCAGCAGGGAGAAAGAGTAATCTACGAAGGAGATCAAGAAAGAAAAGCAAGCGAGGTGTAATGGAACCACCACTGTGCAGTATCCTGAAAGCTAAGTATGTTGATCTGTACTGTCACTTTCCGTCATTTCTACGTCATCTCTTTCTGTGTACGTGGTAGTGTCGCACTTCCCTTGAGCCTTGAGGTTAGGCATGAACAGATCACTTGATTTGGCTGACCATATGAGAATGTAAATGGCATGTGTCAGTTCTTAGGGGGGATGGGAAGTCTTTTAGAGCCAGTATGATGTCAGGGGTAGGGTCTAGGGGAGCCTGATAGTGGGCCTCAATCCACCTAGTCCTCTTACCAGGTTCTTGACTCCACCACAGCAAAGAATTCAAGTGCAGAGTCACAGCAGAAAGTGAGGACACGTTTAATATAACAGATAAGAAATGCAGGATCCACACAGAGAATGTGGTATGCTCCAGAGACTGAGCAGGGCCCACACCAAGTTTAACACAAAAGTGAGTTCAGTACAGATATCAAGTCTAACACAAAAGGAAGAAAAACACACTTAAAGTTCAGTACAGAGTGCAGGCTGGCTCAAGAGAGTGAGCAGCTGCTTGCTGAAGGAAAGTTTGATACAATGTAAAGTTTGATACAATGTAAAGAATTCACACCTCAGCCAGGGAAGTGTAGGTTGCCTCCAGGAGGATAAGCAACAACCCTGCCTTCGGCTGGGATTTGGCTACCTAATGAATATTCAGTTAAGGGGGTGGCTCCCAGTTATGTAACATTTATCTTGCACATGCTCAGTCGTCTCTTCCTGGAGCATGTTCATTGGTCAGACCCCATCACATGCACTAGGCATATTCAAGAATATTCTGTGCTTTCTGTTGAGCATGCCCAGCCACTGGATGTGCATAAGCCAGCCTGTTGTGGTCTCATTTTCCCCATGTTTCTGCTGAAAATAGGTTTAACTGGCAACAGTAACTTTCCTCCAGGCGAGAGCCTAGAAGAGGGGGCCTGAGACCTCAGGAAGTAGCTGGAAACCCAGAGGAGTGTCTTGAAACCCAAGCCCAGGGAAACTGAGCACCTCCTATATCAAGTGTTTGATTTGCCATGTTACCTTCCCCATGCCACAGTGAGTAGCATTATGCTGGGGGGTCTTGGATCCATCACTCTGTTTCTTACTGAAAATGGTATAGAAGTAAGCCCTCTTGCCCCAACCTGAGAAAGAGAGTGCGCATGAGAAATAAACCTTTCTTGCTTTAGGACACTGAGATTTTAGGATTGTTTCTTACTGCATGTTAATCTAACCCATCTTGATTGATATATCAAAGGAGTAAAGAGTTTCAGAAAGATGACAGTGATCAATAATAACACCAATAACAGCATAATAAGTACAATAATTAGAATCAATATAGTACTTAAGTGAGCTTACACTGTTCTAATCACTGTGATTTTATAGTCTTCATAGCAACTGTGTGAGATAGGTACTGTATTTTATTAAGATGATAGTGATTTTTATTTTTATTTGAAAGTTTTATATATTTTATAAATATTTTTGTTAATGAAATGAACAATAATATTTAATATGTTAACAGAACAAGTTCAGAGATTGTTTTTTGTTTATATATATATGTATTTATTATTGAAATGTAATTGATTGTGCATATCTTTGGGGTGTAGCATTGAATATCAATACCTGTGTGCAGTATGTGATGCTTAACTCAGGATAATTACTATATTTTTCATTGCACATATATTCATTTTTTGTGGCCCTTTACCAGTTTCTCACCAACCCCTCTCCTCCTCCCCCACTTCTCTCCTCTGGTGGCCTCAGTTCTGTTCTCTCCTTTTGAAAGTTCAAGGAATTATTGAAGATCAAAGAATGATTGTATCATTCTTTCTACATTTATTTATTTATTTATTTATTTGTTTGTTTATTTATTTATTTGCTTGCTTGCTCGCTCGCTCGCTCGCTCCCACTTATGAGTGAGGACATGCAGTGTTTTTCTTTCTGTGCCTGGCTTATTTCCCTTAACATAATTTTCTGTAAATTCATCCATGTTGCTGTGAGTGGCAGAATTTCATTCTTTTTTATGGCAGAGTAGTATATATATATGTATGTATATATGTGTACATATATACACACATACATAAACACCAAGTTTCCTTATCCACTCATCCTTTGATGGACATTTAGGTTGTTTCCAACTCTTGGCTATTATAAACAGAGCTGCGATGAACGTGGGAGTGCAGGTATCACTTCAACATAATGGTGTCCATTTCTTTGGGTATTTACCCAGCACAGTGATTGCTGGATTGTTTGGCAATTCTGTGATTGTTTAAGGAACCTCCATACTGTTTCCTATAATGGCTGCACTAATTTACAGTCTCAGCAACAGTGTAGGAGGGTTACCCTTTCTCCATATCCTCACCAGCATTTGTTATTCTCCAAATTTTGGTAATGACCATTCTAACTGGGGTGAGATGATATCTCAGTGTCGTTTTCATTTGCAAGTCCCTGATGCTGAGTGATGTTTGGCATTTTTTCATGTGTCTGTTGGCCACTTGTTTATCTTCCTTTGAGAAGTGCCTATTTAGCTCCTTTGCCCAGTTTTGAATCAGGTTATCTGTTTTCTTACTGATAAGTTTTTTGAGTTCCTTGTATATTCTGGATATTGATGTCTTCTCAGAAGCATAGTCTGCAAATATTTGCTCCCATTCTGTATGCTATCTTTTCGCTCTTTTACTGTTTCTTTTGCTCTGAAAAGCTTTTTAGTTTGATATAATCCCATTCATTTATATTTTATTTTGTTGTCTGTGCTTTTGGAGACTTGTTCTTTGCTCAATCCTACTTCCTCAAGTATTTCCCTTATGTTTTCGTTTCGTAGTTTTATAGTTTCAGGTCTTATATTTAAGTTTTCAATCCATTTTCAGTTCATTTTGGTATGTGGTAAAAGGTACTGGTCTAGTTTCATTCTTCTACACTTGGATGTCCAGTTTTCCCAGCACATTTATTGAAGAGGCGGTCTTTTCTCCAATGTATGTTCTTGTTGCCTTCGTCAAAATCACTTGGCTGTAAGTAGGTGGGTTGATCTCAGGGTTCTCTGTTCTGTCCCATTGGTTCAAGTGTCCGTTTTTATGCCAGTATCGTGATGTTTTGATTACTATAGCTTAGTATATAATTTGAAGTCAGGTGGCATTATGCTTCTAGCCTTATTATTATTATTATTTTGCTCAGGATTGCATTGGCTATTCAGGGTCTTTTGTTGTTCCATATAAATGTTAGGACTGTTTTTTCTATTTTTTTGAAGAAAGTCATTGGTATTTTTATGGGGATTGCATTGAATCTGTAGATCACTTTGGGTAGTGTGGACATTTTCACAATGATCAGTCTTCCAATCCAAGAGCATGGAATGTCTTTCCATCTTTTCGTGTCCTCTTTAATATCTTTCAGCAGTGATCAGTAGTTCTCATTGTAGAGATCTTTCACCTCCTTGGTTAAATTGATTCTTAGCTGTTTTATTTTTTTGTGACTATTGTAAATGGGCTAGCTTTCTTCATTTCTTTTTCTGCTAGTTTGTTATTGGAGTATACAAACACTACTGATTTTGTGTGTTGATTTTTGTATCCTGCAACTTTACTGAAATTGCTTATCAGCTCTAAGAGTTTTTTGGTAGAGTCTTTAGGTTTTTCTATATATAGGATCATGTCATCTACAAACAGGGACAGTATGACTTTGTCTTTTCCAATCCGTATGCCCTGTCTTTCTTTCTCTTGCCTGATTGCTCTGGGTCGTATTCCAATACTATGTTAAGTAGGAGTAGTATTTCAAAACAATAAAATCCATATACAACAAACCTACCACCAATGTCATCCTGAATGAACAGAAACAGGACAAGGATGCCCACTCTCCCCACTCCTACTTAACATAGTATTGGAATACTACCCAGAGCAATCAGGGAAGAGAAAGAAATAAAGGGCATACGGATTGGAAAAGACAAAGTCATACTGTCCCTGTTTGTAGATGACATGATTCTATATATAGAAAAACCTAAAAATACTTTCCTTCTATACCTAATTGGCTGAAAGTCTTTATCATGAAGGGATGCTGAATTTTGTCAAAAGTTTATTCTCCAACTATTGAGATAATCAAATGGTTATTGTCCTTGATTTTGTTAATGTGGAATTTCACATTTATTGACTTGAATATGTTGAACCAATCTTGGATCCCTGGGATGAATCCCACTTGATCATGGTGTATAATTTTTTTCTATAAGTTGCTATATTCTGATTGCTAGCATTTTGTTGAGGATTTTTTCATCTATGTTCATCAGAGATAATGGCCTACAGTTTTCTTCTTTTTAAAATAAAAATTTCGTCTCGTTTTGTTATTGGGGTGATGCTGGCCTCATCAAATGAGTTTAGGAGAATGGCCTCCGTTTCAATTATTTTGGAATAGTTTGAATAGAAATGATACTAATTCTTCTTTATTTTTTTTTTTCTTTTTCGTGACCGGTAAGGGGATCGCAACCCTTGGCTTGGTGTCGCCCGCACCACGCACAGCCAGTGAGTGCACCAGCCATCTCTATATAGGAGCCGAACCTGCGGCGGGAGAGCCGCTGCACTCCCAGCACCACGCTCTCCCGAGTGAGCTACTGGGTCGGCCCCTAATTGTTCTTTAAAGGTTTGGTAGAGTCAGTAGTAAAGCCATCTGGTCCTCAGTTTTTCTTTGTTGGGAGACTGCTGATTACTGCTTCAATCTTGTTGGTTTTTATTGGTCTTTCAAGATTTCTGTCTCTTTAGTTCACTCTTGGTAGTTTGTATGTGCCCCCAAATTTATCCATATCCTTCAAGTTTTCAAATATGTTGCTGTATAGTTGTTTATAATAGTCTCTAGTGATTCTTTGAATTTCTGTGGAATCAGTTGTGATATCTCCTTTTTCATTACTGATTTTTGTTATTCGGGTCTTTTCTTTTCTTTCTCTCCTTCCTTCCCTCCCTCCCTCCTTCCTTCCTTCTTTCCTTCCTTCCTTCCTTCCTTCCTTCCTTCCTTCCTTCCTTCCTTCCTTCCTTCCTTCCTTCCTTCCTTCCTTCCTTCCTTCTTTCCTTCCTTCCTTCCTTCCCTCCCTCCCTCCCTCCCTCCCTCCCTCCCTCCCTCTCTCCCTTCCTTCCTTCCTTCCTCCTGGCTAATCATTTGTCTGTTTTTGTATTTTATCAAAAAACCCTTTCTGCTTCATTGATCTTTTGTATCATTTTTGGTCTCTATTTCACTTAGTTCTGGTCTGATCTTAATTATTTCTTTCTGTCTAGTAATTTTGGGATTGGATTATTGCTGTTTTTGTTGTTCTTTTGGGTGTAGCATTATGTTGTTTATTTGAAAACTTTTTGTTCTTTTGATGTAAGCATTTAATGCAATAAACTTCCCTATTAGTAATGCTTTTGCTGTATCCCACAGGTTTTGGTGTGATGTGTCCTTACTTTTGGTGTTTGCTAGAAATTTCTGATTTACTGTTTAATTTCTTCTTGGACCCATAGGTCATTCAGGAGCATGCTGATTTCCACGTATTTTTATAGTTTCCAAAGTTTTGTTTGTTATTGTTTTCTCATATTAATACATTGTGATCTCAAAAGGTCCTTTAAATGAATTCAGTTTTTAAAAATTGGTTGAGATTTCACTTATGACTTAATATGTAGTCTACCCTGGAGAATGTTCCATGTGCTGAAGAGAGGAATGTGTATTCTATAATTGTTGGATGAAACATTCTGTAGATATCTGCCAGGTCCAATTGGCCTTAAGTGTAGTTCAAGTCCTGTGTTTTTCTGTTGATTTGGTGCCTAGATGATCTGTCCAGTGTTGATATAGGGGTGTTCAGGTCCCCCATTATTACTGTGTGGAGGTCTATCTCTTTCCTTAGGTCTAATAGCATTTACTTTATGTATCAGCATGCTCTGGTGTTGGCTGCATATATATTTCTGGTTGTTATGTCTTCTTGCTGGATAGATACTTTTATCTTTATATAGTGGCCTTCTTTGTCTCTTTTTATAGTTTTTGGTGTAAAGTCTGTTTTATCTAATATAAGAATAGCCACTCCTGCTCATTTTTGGTTTCTATTTGCATGGTATACCTTTTTCCAACTCTTCGCTGTTCGTCTGTGTGTGTCTTTACAGGCAACTTGAATCTCTTGAAGACAGCATATAGTTGGGTCTGTCTTTTTAATACAATCAGTCAGTGTGTGTCTGTTGAGTGGAGAGTTTAATCCTTTTACATTTAGTGTTGTTACTAAAAGGTATTGTCTTACTTCTGCCATTTTATCCATTTCCATTTGGATGTTTTAAATATCTTTTGTTCCTTTCTTCCCCTTTCATTGTTTGTCTTTGATGCTTGTTGGGTTTTTAGGTGGTGAGGTTTATTTTCCTTCTCTTTCTCATTTGCATTTTTGTTCTTTCTTTGTATTCATGGTAGTGATTATTGTTTTTTGGATTTCAGGTGCAGGACTCCCTTGAGGATTTCTCACAAGGCTGGTCGTATGGTGGTCATCTCCCACAGTTTTTGTTTGTCTGGGATATATACTATTTCCCTCTCATTTCTGAAGGATATCTTTTCTGGGTATAGTATTCTTGGCTGGAAGATATTTTCTTTTAGTATTTTGTAAAAATATTTCCATTCTCTTTTGGCTTGTAAGATTTCTGCTGAGAAGTGTACTGTTAGTCTAATGGGGGCTTCCGCATAGGTGACTTGATAATTGTCTCTTGCTGCTTTTAGGATTCTCTCTTTGTCTTTGACAGACACAGAGACAGACACAGGGATGGAAAGACAGGCAGACAGACAGATACACAGACAGACAGACAGAGACAGACAGACACACAGACAGACAGAGAGACAGAAAGACATTCATAGAGACAGACAGAGACAGATAGACAGAGAGACAGAAACTCAGACAGACAGACACACAGACAGACAGAGAGACAGAAAGACAGACAGAGACATACAGACAGACAAACAAAAAAAACCACTCAGACAGAAAAACAGAGACAGACACAGAGACAGAAACTCAGACAGACACACACAGAGACAGAAAGACAAACAGACAGAAGACACACAGACAGACACAGAGACAGACAGACACACAGACAAACAGAAACAGAGAGACAGACACAGAGACAGAAAGACACACAGACAGACAGACACAGAGACAGAAATACGGACCGAAGACACATAGACAGACAGAGGCACAGACAGACTGACACAGTGACAGACAGACAGAGAGACAGGGAGACAGACAGAGCCATACAGACAGACAGAAAGACAAACAGAGAGACCGACACAGAGACAGAAAGACACACAGACCGACAGACACAGAGACAGACAGACAGACAGACAAACAGAAACAGAGAGATGGACACAGAGACAGAAAGACACACAGACAGACAGACACACAGACAGACAGACAGAGAGACAGAAAGACACACAGACAAAGTCAGACAGACACACAGACAGACAAACACACAGACAGACAGACATAGAGACAGACATACACACAGACAGAATACACTCAGACAGACAGACAGTCAGACAGACACCCAGACAGACAGACACACAGACAGACAGACATAGAGACAGACATACAGACAGAGAGAATACACTCAGACAGACACCCAGACAGACAGACACCCAGACAGACAGACACACAGAAAGACAGACACACAGACAGAGAGACAGACAGAGACAGAGAGACAGAAACGCAGACAGACAGACACACAGACAGACAGACAGAGAGACAGAAATACACACAGACTGAGAGACAAACGGACAGACAGACAGAGAGACACAGAGACAGACCGACAGAGAGAAAGAAAGACAAAAAAACAGACAGACACACAAACAGACAGAAAAACATACAGACAGACAGACTGACAGACAGAGACAGAGATACAGAAACTCAGATAGACAGACACAGAGAGACAGACAGACACAGAGACAGACAGACACAGAGACAGACACACAGACAGACAGACACAAAGACATAAGACACTCAGACAGACAGACAGACAGACACGCAGACAGACAGACACACAGACAGACACGCAGACAGAAAGACACACAGGCACACATACACACAGAGAGACACACAGAGAGACAGACACACAGACAGACAGACAGACAGACAGAGACACACAGAGAGACAGACACACAGACAGACCGAGAGTCAGACAGACAGAGAGACAGAGACAGTCAGAGAGAAATTAAGAGAGACAGACACACAGACAGACACACAGACAGACAGACACACAGACAGACAGACAGAGAGACAGAAAGACACTGAGACAGACAGACACATAGACAGACAGACAGAGAGACAGACAGAGTGACAGACAGAGACAGAGAGACAGAAACTCAGACAGACAGACACAGACAGACAGACAGACACAGAGACAGACAGACAGACAGACAGACAGAAACACAGACAGAAGACACTCAGACAGACAGACACCCAGTCAGACAGACAGACAGACAGAGAGACACACAGACAGACCGACTGACAGAGAGACAGAGACACAGAGAGAGAGAGAGACAGAGAAAGACACAGCCAGACAGAGACAGAGACAGACACAGTGAAAGAAAGACACACAGACAGACAGACACACAGACAGACAGACAGAGAAACAGAAAGACAGACAGAGACATACAGACAAACAGACAGACAGACAGAGAGACAGAAAGAAACACAGACAGACAGAGACATACAGACAAACAGACAGACAGACAGAGACAGACAGACAGACAGAGACAGTCACAGGGACAGAAAGACACATAGACATTGAGACACACTGACAGACACACAGTGAGGGACAGACAGACACACAGACATACAGAGAGACAGACAGACACACAGACAGACATACAGAGAGACAGACAGACACACAGACAGAAAGACAGAGAGACAGACAGACACACAGACAAACAGAAACAGAGAGATAGACACAGAGACAGAAAGACACAGAGACAGACAGACACACAGACAGACAGACACCGAGACAGAAAGACGAACAGACAGAAGACACACAGACAGACAGACGCACAGACAGCCTGACACAGAGACAGACAGACAGACAGGCAGGAAGACAGACAGAGCCATACAGAAAGACAGACAGACACACAGAGAGACCGAAACAGAGACAGAAAGACACACAGACAGAAAGACACAGAGACAGACAGACAGAGAGACAGAAAGACAGAGACATACAGACAGACAGACAGACAGAGAGACAGAAAGACACACACACAGACAGACAGAGACATACAGACATACAGACAGACAGAGACAGACAGATAGACAGAGACAGACACACAGACAGAGAGACACAGAGACAGACAGACACACAGACAAACAGAAACAGAGATAGACACAGAGACAGAAAGACACACAGACAGACAGACACACAGACAGACAGACGCACAGACAGAGTGACACAGAGACAGACAGACAAACAAGCAGGAAGAGAGACAGAGCCATACAGACAGACAGACACACAGAGAGACTGACACAGAGACAGAAAGACACACAGACAGAACACAGAGACAGACAGACACACAGACAAACAAACAGAGAGACAGACACAGAGACAGAAAGACACAGAGACAGAAAGACACACAGACAGACAGACACGGAGACAGAAAGATGAACAGGCAGAAGAAACACAGGTAGACAGACGCACAGACAGACTTACACAGAGACAGACAGACACAGATACAGAGAGACACACAGACAGACACACAGACAGACAGACAGAGAGACAGAAAGACACACAGACAGAGTCAGACAGACACACAGACAGACAAACACACAAATATACAGACACAAGACAGACACAGGGACAGAAAGACACAGACAGACAGACATACAGAGAGACAGACTGAGACAGACAGACACACAGACAGACAGACACAGAGACATAATGACACCCAGACAGACAGAAACACACACAGACAGACACACAGACAGACAAAAAGGCAGACCGACAGAGACAGAGACATAAGGACACCCGGACAGACAGACTCACACACAGAACCCAAGACAGACAGACACACAGACAAACAGAAACAGAGAGACAGACACAGAGACAGAAAGACACACAGACAGACAGACACGGAGACAGAAAGACGAACACACAGAAGACACACAGGTAGACAGACGCACAGCCAGACAGACACAGAGACAGACATAGGAAAAGAATGACACACAGACAGACAGACACACAGACAGACAGAGAGACAGAAAGACAGATAGAGACATACAGAAAAAGAGACAGACAGACACAGAGACAGACAGACACACAGACAGACAGACACAGAGACAGACAGACACACAGACAGACAGACACAGAGACATGCAGACACAGAGAGACAGACAAAGGGACAGACAGATACACAGACAGACAGAAAGACAGACAGACAGAGACAGACACACAGACAGAAAGACATACAGTCAGACAGAAAGTCACAGAGACAGACAGACACAGAGACAGACAAATGCATAGAAAAAAGATGCACAGAGAGACACAAAGACAGAGAGAGACAGTCACAAAGACAGAGAAACAGACAGACAGACAGATAGAGACAGACAGACACACAGACAGACAGACATACCGACCGAAAGACACAAAGACAAACAGACACAGAGAGACAGACACAGAGAGACAGACACACAGATAGACAGACAGAGAGACAGAAAGACACTCAGACAGACAGACACACAGACAGACAGACACACAGGAGACAAAGACAGACAGATAGACAAACAGACAGACAAACACACAGACTGACAGACACACAGAGAGACAGACACAGAGACAGAAATACGCATAGAGAGAAGACACACAGACAGATAGACAGACAGAGAGACAGACAGACAGACAGACAGACACACAGACAGACACAAGGACAGACAGACACAAGGACAGACAGACACACAGACAGAGAGATAGACAGAGAGACAAAGACAGAAGATAGACAATCAGACAGACAGACACACAGAGAGACAAGCCAACAGACAGACAGACATACAGGGAGACAGACACACAGACAGACAGACACTCAGACAGAAAGACACAGAGACAGAAACACAGACAGACACAGACAAACAGACACAGAGAGAGAATACACTCAGACAGACAGACAGTCAGACAGAAACACAGACAGACACAGACAAACAGACACACAGACAGACAGACACACAGACAGACAGACACACAGAGAGAATACACTCAGACAGACAGACAGTCAGACAGACACCCAGACAGACAGACACACAGACAGATAGACAGACAGACAGAGACAGACAGAAACGCAGACAGACAGACACACATACAAACAGACAGAGAGACAGAAATAGACACAGACAGACAGACACACAGACAGAGGGACAGATAGACACACAGACAGAAGACACACAAACAGACAGACACACATACAGACAGACAGACTGAGAGACAGAGACAGAGAGACAGAAACTCAGACAGACAGACACAGACAGACAGACAGACACAGAGACAGACAGACACACAGTCAGAAGACACTCAGACAGACAGAAAGACAGACACACTCCCAGACAGACCCACAGGCAGACAGAGACACAGACACACAGACAAACAGAAACACAGACAGACAGACACAGAGAAAGAAAGACACACAGACAGACAGACAGACACGCAGACAGACACGGAGACAGACAGACACACAGAGCGACACACAGAGAGACAAACACACAGACAGACAGACAGACAGAGACACACAGAGAGACAGACACAGAAACAGACAGATACAGAGAAAGACAGACACACAGACAAACAGAGAGAGAGACAGAAAGACAGACAGACAGAGACAGATAGACAGACATACAAACAGACAGACACACAGAGAGACCGAGAGTCAGACAGAGAGACAAGGACATTCAGACAGAAACTAAGACAGACAGACACATGGACAGACAGACCGACAGACGGACGCAGAGACAGAAAGACACACAAACAGACAGACACACATACAGACAGACAGAGAGGCAGACAGACTGACAGAGAGAGACAGAGGCATAGACATTCAGATAGACAAACACAGACAGACAGACAGACAAACAGACAGACAGACACACACCAGACACACAGAGAGACAGACTCACAAACAGACAGATGCACAGACAGACAGACACACAGACAGAGAGGGAGAGAGACAGAAAGACAGACAGAGAATGACTGACAAACACACAGAGAGACAGACACACAGACCGACAGACAGAGAGACATAAAAACACAGACAAACAGACAGAGAGACAGAGATACAGAGAGACAGACAGACACACAGACAGACAGACACACAGAGAGACAGAGAGACACACAGACAGACACACAGAGAGACAGACACAGAACACAGAGACAGAAAGACAGAGAGACAGACAGACAGACAGAAATAGACAAACAGACAGAAACTCAGACAGACAGACACACACACAGACAGACAGAGACAGAAAGTCACACAAACAGACAGACACACAGACAGACACACACAGACAGACAGACCCACAGACAGAGACAGACAGACAGAGACAGACAGACTCACAGAGATACAGAGACAGAGACAGAAAGACACAAAGACAGAGAGAGACAGACACACAGACAGAGAGATAAAATGACACACAGACAGACAGACACACAGACAGAGAGACACCGAGAGAGAGAGACAGAAAGACTGAAAGACAATCAGACAAACAGATACAGAGACAGAGACAGACAGACACAGAGACAGACAGACACCCAGAGAGACTGACACAGAGACAGACAGACACACTGAGAGACAGATACAGAGACAGAAAGACACAAAGACAGAGAGAGACAGACACACAGACAGACAGACACAGAGACAGACACACAGAAAGACTGAAAGACACTCAGACATACAGACACACAGAGAGAGACAGACACACAGACAGAAAAACACAAAGACAGAGAGAGACAGACACACAGACAACAGACAGACATAGACAGACAGAAACAGAGACAGACAGAGACAGACAGACAAACACAGAGACAGACCGACACACAGATTAAGACGGACACAGAGAGAGACAGACACACAGACAGACAGACAGAGAGACAGAAAGACACACAGTGAGTCAGACACAGAGACAGGAAGACGAACAGACAGACACACAGACAGAAGACACACAGACAGACAGACACACTGACAGACAGAGACAGACAAACAGAGAGACAGACCGACACACAGATTGAGACGGACACAGAGAGAGACCGACACACAGACAGACAGACAGAGAGACAGAAAGACACACAGCGAGTCAGACACAGAGACAGGAAGACGAACAGACAGAAGACACACAAAGAGTGGCAGACAGAAATTGAGTCAGACAGACACACAGACAGGCAGACACAGAGACAGAAGACAAACAGACAGACAGACACACCGACAGACAGAGACAGACAGACAAACACAGAGACGGACAGACACACAGATTGAGACAGACACAGAAACAGACACACAGACAGACAGAGAGAAAGAAAGAGACCCAGACAGACACACAGACAGACAGACAGACACACAGACAGACGGACAGACACACAGACAATAAGACACACAGACAGACAGAGGCAGACAGAAAAACACAGAGACAGAAAGACACACAGATTGAGTCAGACACAGAGACAGACAGACACACAGACAGACAGACAGAGAGACAGAAAGACACACAGACAGACACAGAGACAGACAGACACAGACAGACAGACAGAGAGACAGAAAGACATACAGACAGACACACAGACAGACAGACACACAGACAGACAGACACACAGACAGACACACAGACAGAAGACACTCAGCAGACAGACACACAGACAGAAGACACTCAGACAGACAGACAGACAGACACGCAGACAGACAGACACACAGACAGAAGACACTCAGACAGACAGACAGACAGACAGACTCCCAGACAGACAGGCACACAGACAGACAGAGAGACAGACACACAGACAGACAGACACACAGACAGACAGACAGACACAGACAGACAGACAGACACAGAGACAGACAGACAAACAAACAGAAGATACTCAGACAGATAGAGAGACAGACAGACTCCCAGACAGACAGACACACAGACAGAGAGAGAGACAGACAGACAGACACACAGACAGAAAGACACACAGACAGACACACAGACAGAAGACACTCAGACAGACAGACACACAGAGAGACACAGAGAGAGACAGACACACAGACAGACAGACACGCAGATAGACAGACACACAGAGAGACACAGAGAGAGACAGACACACAGAGAGACAGACAGACAGAGACACACAGACAGACATAGAAATAGATAGACACACAGACAGACACACAGACAGAAGGCACTCAGAGAGACAGACAGACAGACAGACATGCATTCAGACAGGCACACAGACAGACACGCAGAGAGACAGAGACACAGACAGACCAACACACAGAGAGACACAGAGAGAGACAAACAAACAGACAGACAGATAGACAGACAGAGACACCCAGAGAGACAGACACACAAACAGAAGGACACACAGACAGACAGACACACCGACAGACCGAGAGTCAGACAGAAAGACAGAGATAGTCAGACAGAAACTAAGACAGACAGACACACGGACAGACAGACAGACGCAGAGACAGACAGACAGAGAGACATAAAGACACACAAACAGACAGACACACATACAGACAGACAGAGAGACAGACAGACTGACAGGCAGAGACAGAGAGACAGAAACTCAGACAGACAGACTCACAGACAGAGACAGAGAGAGAAAGACACACAGACAGAGATATACAAAGACACACAGACAGACAGACACACAGACAGACAGACACAGAGACAGAAAGACAGAAACACTGAAAGACACTCAAACAGTCAGACACACAGACAGAGACAGACAGACACAGAGACAGACAGACACACAGAGAGACAGACCCAGAGACAGACAGACAGAATGAGAGACAGACACAGAGACAGAAAGACACACATAGAAACATACAGAGAAACAGAAAGACACAAAGACAGAGACAGACAGACACACAGACATGTGACAGATATAGACAGACAGAAACACAGACAGACAGAGACACAACAGAAGACACTCAGACAGACAGACATACAGAGAGACAAAGACAGAGAGATAGACACACAGACAGACAGACAGACAGACACAGAGAAAGAAAGACGAAAAGACAGAAGACACTCAGACACAGTCTTACAGAGAGAGAAAGACAGACAGATAGACACACGGACAGAGAGACAGACAGACAGACACAGAGACCGACAGACACACAGACAAACAGAAACAGAGAAACAGACACAGAGACAGAAAGACACACAAACAGACAGAAAGACAGACAGAAAAAGACAGACTGAAACTCAGAAAGACAGACACACAAAGAGACAGACAAACACACAGACACAGACACACAGATAGACAGACACAGAGAGACAGAAACAGAGACAGAAAGACACATAGACAGACAGATACCAAGACAGAGACAGAGAGACACACAGACAGACACAGAGACAGAGACAGGCAGACACACAGACAGACAGACAGAGACAGACAGACACACAGTCAGATAGACAGAGTGGCAGAAAGACCCACCGACAGACAGACAGAGACAGAAAGACAGAAAGACAGACAGAAACTTAGACAGACAGACACACAGAGTGAGAGACACAGAGACAGAAAGACACACAGACAGACAGACACACAGGCAGACACAGACAGACAGAGACGGACATACAGAAAGACAGACAGACACACAGACAAACAGAAACAGAGAGACAGACACAGAGACAGAAAGACGAACAGACAGAAGACACACAGACAGACAGAGGCACAGACAGACTGACACAGAGACAGACACACAGAGAGACAGGAAGACAGACAGAGCCATACAGACAGATAGACAGACACACAGAGAGACTGAAACAGAGACAGAAAGACACACAGACAGACAGACACACAGACAGACAAACAGAGACAGACAGACAGACACCGAGACAGAAAGATGAACAGACAGAAAACACTCAGACAGACAGACATACAGAGAGAAAAGACAGATAGACACACGTTCAGACAGACACACAGACAGACAAAGAGAGAGAGACACAGACAGACAGAAAGACACAGAGTTGGAAAGACGAACAGACAGAAGACACTCAGACAGACAGACATGCAGAGAGACAAAGACAGAGAGATAGACACACAGACAGACAGAGGGACAGAAAGTCACACAGACAGACATGCAGAGACAGACAGACACACAGAGAGAGAGACAGAGACAGACAGACACACAGACAGACAGAAACAGACAGACAGACACACAGACAGAGAGAGACTGACACAGGGAAAGAAAGACACATAGACATAGAGACTCACAGACAGACACACAGGGAGAGACAGACAGACACACAGACATACAGAGAGACAGACAGACAGACAGACACACAGACAAACAGAAACAGAGAGACAAACACAGAGACAAAAAGACACACAGACAGACAGACACACGGACCGACAGACACACACAGAAAGACGAACAGAAAAAAGACCCACAGACAGACAGACGCACAGACAGACTGACAAAGAGACAGACAGACAGAGAGACAGGAAGACAGACAGAGCCATATAGACAGACAGACAGACAAACAGAGAGACCTACACAGAGACAGACAGACACAGAGACAGACAGACACACAGACAAACAGAAACAGAGAGACAGACACAGAGACGGAAAGACACATAGACAGACAGACACGGAGACAGAAAGACGAACAGACCGAAGACACACAGGCAGACAGACGCACAGCCAGACAGACACAGAGACAGACACAGGGAAAGAAAGACACACAGACAGACAGAGACACAGACAGACAGACAGAGAGACAGAAAGACAGACAGAGACATACACACAAACAGACAGACCGACAGAGAGACAGAAAAACACACAGAGAGACAGAAAAACACACAGACAGACAGACAGAGACAGACAGACACACAGAAAGACAGACACAGACAGACAGACAGACAGAAAGAGAGAGACAGAGACAGGGACACAAAGACACATAGACATAGAGACACACAGACACACAGAGAGAGACAGACAGGCACACAGACATAGAGAGAGACAGACAGACACAGAGACACGAAGACGAACAGACAGAGGACACACAGACAGACAGACACAGAGACAGACAGACACACAGACCAACAGAAACAGAGAGACAGACACAGAGACAGAAAGACACACAGACAAACACACAGACAGACAGACACAGAGACAGAAAGATGAACAGACGTTAGACACACAGACAGACAAACACACAGAGAGACAGACAGAGATAGACAGACACACAGACAGACAGACACACAGACAGAGAGACAGAAAGAGAGACAGAGAAAGAAAGACAGACACACACAGAGACAGACACACAGACTGACATACAGAGAGACATAAAAACACAGACAGACAGACAGAGAGATAGAGAGACAGACAGAGGCAGACAGACACACAGACAGACAGACACACATACAGAGAGACACATAGACAGAGAGACACACAGACAGACACACAGAGAGACAGACACAAAGAAACAGAGACAGAAAGACAGAGAGAGAGACAGACAGACAGAAATAGACAAACAGACAGAAACTCAGACAGACACACAGACAGACACACAGACACACAGACAGACAGACCCACAGACAGAGACAGAGAGAGACAGACAAACATACAGAGATTCAGAGACGGAGACAGAAAGACACAAAGACAGAGAGAGACAGACACACAGACAGAGAGATAAAAGACACACAGACAGAGAGACACACAGAGAGACACAGAGACAGAGAGACCGAAAGAGTGAAAGACAATCAGACAAACAGATACAGAGACAGAGACAGACAGACACAGAGACAGACAGACACACAGAGAGACTGACACAGAGACAGACAGACACACTGAGAGACAGATACAGAGACAGAAAGACACAGAGACAGAGACAGACACAGAGACAGAGAGATAGAAAGACACACAGACAGAAAGACACACAGACAGAGACAGACACAGAGACAGAAAAACACAAAGACAGAGAGAGACAGACACACAGACAACAGACAGACATAGACAGACAGAAACACAGACAGAGACAGTCACAGAGAGATAATAAGAACAGACATAAAACAAAAAGAGAGAGACAGATAGAAACAGAGACAGAAAGACACACAGACATACAGACACTCAGACAGAAGACACACAGACAGACAGACAGACTGACAGACAGAGACAGAGAGACAAACACAGAGACAGACCGACACACAGATTGAGACGGACACAGAGAGAGACAGACACACAGACAGACAGACAGAGAGACAGAAAGACACACAGCGAGTCAGACCCAGAGACAGGAAGACGAACAGACAGAAGACACACAAAGAGAGACAGACAGAAACTGAGACAGACAGATACACAGACAGGCAGACACAGAGAAAGAAGACAAACAGACAGACAGACACACCGACAGAGACAGACAGACAAACACAGAGACGGACAGACACACAGATTGAGACAGACACAGAAACAGACAGACACAGAGACAGACAGAGAGAAAGAAACACAGACAGACACACAGACAGACAGACAGACACACAGACAGACGGAAGGACACAGAGACAATAAGACACACAGACAGACAGAGACAGACAGAATAACACCGAGACAGAAAAACACACAGATTGAGTCAGACACAGAGACAGACAGACACACAGACAGACAGACACAGAGAAGAAAGACACACAGACAGACAGACACACAGACAGAAGACACTCAGACAGACAGACACACAGAGAGACACAGAGAGAGATTCAGACACACAGACAGACAGACAGACAGACAGACACGCAGAAAGACAGACACACAGAGAGACACAGAGAGAGACAGAAACACAGACAGACAGACAGACAGACACGCAGACAGAGAGACACACAGAGAGACACAGAGAGAGACAGACACACAGAGAGACAGACACACAGAGACACACAGAGAGACAGACATAGAAACAGATAGACACAGAGACAGACACACAGACAGAAGGCACTCAGACAGACAGACAGACAGACAGACATGCTTACAGACAGGCACACAGACAGACACGCAGAGAGACAGAGACACAGACAGACCTGCACACAGAGAGACACACAGAGAGACAGACAAACAGAGAGACAGACAGACAGACAGAGACACACAGAGAGACAGACACACAAACAGAAGGACACACAGACAGACAGAGACACCGACAGACCGAGAGTCAGTCAGAAAAACAGACAGAGCCAGTCAGACAGAAACTAAGACAGACAGACACACGGATAGACAGACAGACGCAGAGACAGACAGACAGAGAGACATAAAGACACAGAAACAGACAGACACACATACAGACAGACAGAGAGACAGACAGACTGACAGAGACAGAGAGACAGAAACTCAGACAGACAGAGACAGAGACAGACATTCACAGAGACAGACAGACACACAGAGAGACAGACACAGAGACAGAAATACACAAAGACAGAGAGAGACAGACACACAGACAGAGAGATAAAAAGACACACAGACAGACAGACACAGAGACAGACCGACCCAGAGAGAGACAGACACAATGAGAGAC
Source organism: Cynocephalus volans (assembly GCF_027409185.1). Lineage (NCBI taxonomy): Eukaryota > Metazoa > Chordata > Mammalia > Dermoptera > Cynocephalidae > Cynocephalus > Cynocephalus volans. The sequence goes on from NC_084478.1 coordinate 176,208,528, forward strand.
AGACACAAAGACAGAAAGACACAGAGAGAGACATACGCACACAGAGAGAGATAGAAAGATACACAGACAGACAGACAAACAGACAGAGACAGACAGAAACAGAGACAGAGAGACACACAGAGAAACATACAGAGCAACAGAAAGACACAAAGACAGAGAGAAACAGACACACAGACAGACAGACACTCAGACAGAAAGACACAGAGACAGAAGGCACACAGACAGATAGACAGACAGAGAGACAGACACTCAGACAGACAGACACACAGACAGAACACAGAGACAGACAGACACACAGACAAACTGAAACACAGAGACAGACACAGAGACAGAAAGACCCTCAGACAGAAAGACACAGAGACAGAAGGCACACAGACAGATAGACAGACAGAGAGACAGACACTCAGACAGACAGACACAGAGACAGACACAAGGACAGACAGACACACAGACAGCGAGATAGACAGAGAGACAAAGACAGAAGATAGACCAACAGACAACCAGACACACAGAGAGACAAACCAACAGACAGACAGACAGACAGGTAGACAGACACACAGACAGACAGACACTCAGACAGTAAGACACAGAGACAGAAACACAGACAGACACACAGACAGACAGACACACAGACAGACAGACACACAGACCGACAGACACACAGAGAGAATACACTCAGACAGACAGACAGTTAGACAGACACCCAGACAGACAGACACACAGACAGATAGACAGACAGACAGAGACAGACAGAAACGCAGACAGACAGACACACATACAGACAGACAGAGAGACAGAAATAGACACAGACAGACAGACACAGACAGACAGAGAGACAGATAGACACACATACAGAAGACACACAAAAAGACAGACACACATACAGACAGACAGACTGACAGACAGAGACAGAGAGACAGAGACTCAGACAGACAGACACAGACAGACAGACAGACACAGAGACAGACAGACACACAGTCAGAAGACACTCAGACAGACAGAAAGACAGACACACTTCCAGACAGACACACAGACAGACAGAGACACAGACACACAGACAAACAAAAACACAGACAGACAGACACAGAGACAGAAAGACACACAGACAGACAGACAGACATGCAGACAGACAGACACACAGACAGAGAGATAAAAAGACACACAGACAGACAGACACAGAGACAGACAGACACAGAGATAGACAGACACAATGAGAGACAGACACAGAGACAGAAAGACACAGAGAGAGACATACGCACACAGAGAGAGATAGAAAGACACACAGACAGACGGACGCAGAGACAGAAAGACACACAAACAGACAGACACATATACAGACAGACAGAGAGGCAGACAGACTGACAGAGAGAGACATAGGGATAGACATTCAGACAGACAAACACAGACAGACAGACAGACAGACACACAGACAGACAGACACACACCAGACACACAGAGAGACAGACTCACAAACAGACAGATGCACAGACAGACAGACACACAGACAGAGAGGGAGAGAGACAGAAAGACAGACAGACAGAGAATGACTGACAGACACACAGACCGACAGAGAGACAGACAGACACACAGACAAACAGATACAGAGAGACAGACACAGAGACAGAAAGAGACACAGACAGACAGACACAGAGACAGACACAGGGACAGAAAGACACAGACGGACAGACACACAGAGAGACTGACAGAGATAGACAGACACACAGACAGACAGACACACAGACCGACAGACAGAGAGACATAAAAACACAGACAGAAAGACAGAGAGACAGAGAGACAGACAGAGACAGACAGACACACAGACAGACAGACACACAGACAGAGAGACCCATAGACAGAGAGAAACACAGAGAGACACACAGAGAGACAGACACAAAGACACAGAGACAGAAAGGCAGAGAGACAGACAGACAGACAGAAATAGACAAACAGACAGAAACTCAGACAGACAGACACACACACAAACAGACAGAGAGACAGAAAGGCACACAAACAGACAGACACACAGAAAGACAGACCCACAGACAGACAGACCCACAGACAGAGACAGACAGACACAGAGACAGACAGACACACAGAGATACAGAGACAGAGACAGAAAGACACAAAGACAGAGAGAGACAGACACACAGACAGAGAGAAAAAAGACACACAGACAGACAGACACACAGACAGGGAGACACCGAGACAGAGAGACAGAAAGACTGAAAGACAATCAGACAAACAGATACAGAGACAGAGACAGACAGACACAGAGACAGACAGACACACAGAGAGACAGAAACAGAGACAGAAAGACACAGAGAGAGAAATACACACACACAGAGAGATAGAAAGACAAAAAGACAGACAGACACAGAGACAGACAGAAAGAAAGACTGAAAGACACTCAGACAGACAGACCCACAGACAGAGACAGACAGACACACAGACAGACAGACACACAGACAAACAGAAACAGAGAGACCGATACAGAGACAGAAAGACACACAGACAGACAGAGACACAGACAGACAGACACACAGACAGACAGACACACAGACAGAAAGACACACAGAGAGAGCCAGACAGACACACAGAAAGACAAACACACAGACCGACAGACACAGAGACAGACAACGGAACAGACAGACCCAGACAGACAGACATACAGAGAGACAGACAGAGACAGACAGACACACTGACAGACAGACACACAGACTGACAGACACACAGACAGAGACACATAGACAGTCACACAGAGAGACAGACAGAGAAAGACAGACAGACAAATTGACACACAGACAGACAGACTCAGACAGACAGACAGACACAGAGACATAAGAACACCCACACAGACAGACACACACACAGACAGACACACAGACAGACAGACTGACAGACCGACAGAGACAGAGACATAAGGACACCCAGACAGACAGACACACACACAGACTCACAGACTGACAGACAGAGACAGACAGACACACCGACAGACACAGAGACAGATAGACACACCGACAGAAAGAAATTCACAGAGACAGACACACAGACAGACAGAAACTCAGACTGAAAGACACACAGAGAAAGAGACACAGACAGACAGACACACAGACTGACAGACACACAGACAGACACACAGAGAGACACACACAGAGACAGACACACAGAAAGACTGACACACCGACAGAGACACACAGATAGACAGACTCACAAACAGACAGACGCACAGAAAGACAGACACACAGACCGACAGACAGAGAGACATAAAATACACACAAACAGACAGACACACAGACAGACAGACAGAGAGATAGAGAGACAGACAGAGACAGACAGACAGACACACAGACAGAAGACACTCAGACGGACAGACATACAGTGAGACAAAGACAGACAGACAGATTGACAGAAAGACACACAGACAGACAGACACATAGACAGACAGACACAGAGAGAGACACACACAGAGACAGACGCAGACAGACAGACACACAGACAAAGACAAACAGACACACAGACAGACACACAGATAGACAGACACACAGACATAAAGACAGAAAGACAGAGAGAGAGACAGAGAGACAGAAATAGACAGAAACTCAGACAGACACATAGACAGACAGACAGAGAGACAGAAAGACACACAGACAGGCAGACACAGAGACAGACAGACACACAGACAGACAGACAGATAGACAGAAAGACACTGACACAGACAGATACACAGACAGAGAGATAGAAAGACACACAGACAGACAGACACACAGACAAAGACCGACAGACACACAGACAGACAAACAGGCAGACAGACGCACAGACATCCAGACAGAAAGACAGAGATACTGACAGACAGACAGAAATAGACAGACAGACAGAAACTCAGACAGACACTCAGACAGACAGACACACAGGTAGACAGACATGGAGACAGAAAGACACAGAGAGAGACAGAAACACAGACAGAACGACACACAGACAGACAGAGACACACAGACAGACACAGAGACAGAAAGACACCTAGGCAGACAGACAGACAGACAGAAAGACGCCTACACAGACACAGAGAAGGAAAGATTCACAGACAGACAGAGACAGACAGACAGACACTCAGACAGAGAGACACACAGACAGATAGACACACAGACAGACAGAGACAGACAGAAACTCAGACACACAGACACACAGACAGATACAGATAAAGAAAGACACACGGACAGACAGAGACAAAGACTGAAAGACGCATAGACAGACAGACACACAGTCAGAAAGGCGCACAGTCAGAAGACACACAGACAGAAACAAACGCAGACAGACAGAGACAGAGAGACCGACACTCAGACACACAGACACACAGACACACAGACACAGAGACAGAAATACAAACACACAGACAGGCAGACGGACAGACACAGAGAATTAAGACACACAGACAGACAGACAAACAGAGAGACGCACAGACAGACACACAGATAGAGAGACGTACAGATAGAGGACACACAGACAGACAGAGACAGACAGACAGACATACAGACCGACAGACACACAGACAGACAGAAACACAGACAGAAATACGTACACACAGAAGACACACAGATAGCCAAACACCGAGACAGACAGATACAGACAGATAGACACGCAGAAAGACAGACACACAGACAGAAAGACTCACAGTCAGAGGACACACAGACAGACCCACAGACAGACAGACTGGGACCGACAGGCACACAGACAGACTGAGACACAGACAGACAGACACAGAGAAAGAAAGACACACAGACAGACAGACACAGAGACAGACTTACGCACAGACAGACAGTATCTCAGACAGAAACACAGACACACAGACAGACAGAGACAGACAGACAGAGAGAGAGACAGAAAGACAAACATAGAGACAAAGACAGACAGATAGACACACAGAGAGATAGACACACCGGCTGACAGATAGAGACACACAGACAACCGACGGACACAGAGAAAGAAAGACACAGAGAGACGGACACAGACACAGAAAGACACAGAGAGACGGACACAGAGAGAGAAAGACACAGAGAGACAGACATAGAAACAGAAAGACACAGAAAGACAGACAGACAGACAGAGAGACAAAGACAGACAGATAGACACACAGACAGACAGACAGACAGAGACAGACAGACACACCTAGAGACAGATACACAGTCAGAGGACACTCAGAAAGACAGACATACAGAGAGACAAAGACAGACAGACAGACACACAGAGAGACAGACACACAGAGAGACAGACACACAGACAGACAGACACAGACAGAAAGACACAGAGAGAGACACAGAAAGGCACACAAAAAAGACACACAGACAGAAAGACGCATAGACATATAGACACACAGACAGAAAGACGCACAGTCCGAAGACACACAGAAAGACAGACAGACAGAGACAGACTGACACCCAGACAGACAGACACACAGACAGACAGAGAGACAGACCCACTGACAGACAGACAGTCAGAGAGACAGAGACACACACAGAGAGACAGACAGACACACAGACAGACAGACACACAGACAGACAGACAGAGACAGATACAGGGAAAGAAAGACACAGACAGACAGATACACAGACAGACAGACAGAGAGAGCAGACACACAGACAGACAGAAAGAGAGACAGAAAGGCACTCAGAGAGACAGACAGAGACAGACAGACAGACAGAGAGACAGACATACACAGAGAGAGATAGAAACATAGACATAGAGACAGGCAGACAGACACACAGAGAGAGATAGACAGACAGACATACAGAGAGACAGAAAGACACACAGACAGACAGACAGACAGACAGATAGACAGGGACAGACACAGAGAGAGATAGACACAGAGACAGACAGAGACAGAGACAGACAGACACAGAGACAGAAAGACGAACAGACAGAAGACACACAGACAGACAGACACACAGACAGACACAGAGACAGACACAGGGACAGAAAGACACACAGACAGACAGACACTGAGACAGACAGAAAGACAAACAGACAGACAGACAGACAGACAGAGAGACAGACAGAGAGACAGGGACAGACACAGAGACAGATAGACACACAGACAGACAGACACAGAGACAGACAGACCCAGAGACAGAAAGACGAACAGATAGAAGACACACAGACAGACAGACACACAGACAGACAGACACAGAGACAGATACAGGGCCAGAAAGACACACAGACAGACAGACACTGGGACCAACAGACAGAGATCAGAAAGAAAGGCAGAGACATACAGACAGACAGACTGACAGACAGATAGACACAGACAGAGAGAAACTCACACAGACAGACACAGAGAGAGACAGACACAGAGACAGAATGACACACAGACAGATAGACTCACAGACAGACAGACACAGAGAGAGACAGACACACAGACAAAGAGAAACAGAGAGAAAGAGACAGAAAGACACACAGACAGACAGACACACAGATAGACTGTCAGAGAGACAGAAAGACAAACAGACAGAGACAGACACACAGACAGACAGACACAGAGAAAGAAAGACACACAGACAGACAGACACAGAGACAGAGAGACATACATACTGACAGAGACAGACAGAGAGACACACAGACAAACAGAATCTCAGACGGACAGACAGTCCGTCAGAAACTCAGACAGACTGACACACAGAATGACAGACAAACAGAGAGACAGAGACAGACAGGCTGACAGACACAGCCTGACAGACAAATACAGACAGAACCTCAGACAGACAGACACAGAGACAGACACTCCGAGAGACAGAAAGGCACAGAAAGAGACGGACATACATACAGAAGGACGCACAGACAGAGGACTCCCAGACACTTAGACACACAGACAGAGACAAACAGGCAGACACACAGACAGACAGAGACAGACCTAAAGACACAGAAGAACAAACAAAGACAGATAGACAACCAGACAGACAGACATACAGATTGACAGACATGGAGACAGAAAGACACCGAGAGAGACAGAAACACAGACAGAACGACACACAGACAGAGGTCTAACAGACAGTTAGACACACAGACAGACAGAGACAGAAAGACAGACACAGAGGAGCAAACACAGACAGACAGAAACTCAGTCACACAGACACTCAGACAGACACAGAGACAGAAAGACACCTAGGCAGACAGACACACAGACAGAAAGATGCCTACACAGACACAGAGAAGGAAAGACGCACAGACAGACAGAGACAGACAGACAGACATCCAGACAGACAGACCCACCGACAGACAGAGACAGACAGACAAACACAGAGACAGACAGACACGCAGAGAGACAGACAGAGACAGACAGACAGACACTCAGATAGACAGAGAGAGAGACAGAAAGACAGACAGACAGAGACAGACAGACAGACACACAGACAGACAGACAGAGAGACATAAAAACACAGACAGAAAGACAGAGAGACAGACAGAGACAGACAGACACACAGACAGACAGACACACAGACAGAGAGACCCATAGACAGAGAGACACACAGACAGACACACAGAGAGACAGACACAAAGACACAGAGACAGAAAGGCAGAGAGACAGACAGACAGACAGAAATAGACAAACAGACAGAAACTCAGACAGACAGACACACACACAAACAGACAGAGCGACAGAAAGGCACACAAACAGACAGACACACAGAAAGACAGACCCACAGACAGACAGACCCACAGACAGAGACAGACAGACACAGAGACAGACAGACACACAGAGATACAGAGACAGAGACAGAAAGACACAAAGACAGAGAGAGACAGACACACAGACAGAGAGAAAAAAGACACACAGACAGACAGACACACAGACAGGGAGACACCGAGACAGAGAGACAGAAAGACTGAAAGACAATCAGACAAACAGATACAGAGACAGAGACAGACAGACACAGAGACAGACAGACACACAGAGAGACTGACACACAGACAGACAGACACAGAGACAGACAGACAGAAACACTGAAAGACACTCAGACAGTTAGACACACAGACACAGACAGACACAGAGACAGACAGACACACAGAGAGACAGACACAGAGACAGAAAGACACAGAGAGAGAAATACACACACACACAGAGATAGAAAGACAAACAGACAGACAGACACAGAGACAGACAGAAAGAAAGACTGAAAGACACTCAGAGAGACAAACACACAGACAGAGACAGACACACAGACAGACAGACACACAGACAAACAGAAACAGAGAGACAGACAGACGCATAGACAGACAGACAAACAGAAAGACACACAGACAGACCGACACAGAGACAGACAGACACATAGACAAACAGAAACAGAGAGACCGATACAGAGACAGAAAGACACACAGACAGACAGACACACAGACAGACAGACACACAGACAGACAGACACACAGACAGAAAGACACACAGAGAGAGCCAGACAGACACACAGAAAGACAAACACACAGACCGACAGACACAGAGACAGACAACGGAACAGACAGACCCAGACAGACAGACATACAGAGAGACAGACAGAGACAGACAGACACACTGACAGACAGACACACAGACTGACAGACACACAGACAGAGACACATAGACAGTCACACAGAGAGACAGACAGAGAAAGACAGACAGACAAATTGACACACAGACAGACAGACTCAGACAGACAGACAGACACAGAGACATAAGGACACCCAGACAGACAGACACACACACAGACAGACACACAGACAGACAGACTGACAGACCGACAGAGACAGAGACATAAGGACACCCAGACAGACAGACACACACACAGACTCACAGACTGACAGACAGAGACAGACAGACACACCGACAGACACAGAGACAGATAGACACACCGACAGAAAGAAATTCACAGAGACAGACACACAGACAGACAGAAACTCAGACTGAAAGACACACAGAGAAAGAGACACAGTCAGACAGACACACAGACTGACAGACACACAGACAGACAGAGAGACACACACAGAGACAGACACACAGAAAGACTGACACACCGACAGAGACACACAGATAGACAGACTCACAAGCAGACAGACGCACAGAAAGACAGACACACAGACCGACAGACAGAGAGACATAAAATACACACAAACAGACAGACACACAGACAGACAGACAGAGAGATAGAGAGACAGACAGAGACAGACAGACAGACACACAGACAGAAGACACTCAGACGGACAGACATACAGTGAGACAAAGACAGACAGACAGATTGACAGAAAGACACACAGACAGACAGACACATAGACAGACAGACACAGAGAGAGACACACAGAGAGACAGACACAGACAGACAGACACACAGACAAAGACAAACAGACACACAGACAGACACACAGATAGACAGACACACAGACATAAAGACAGAAAGACAGAGAGAGAGAGAGAGAGAGAGACAGAAATAGACAGAAACTCAGACAGACACATAGACAGACAGACAGAGAGACAGAAAGACACACAGACAGGCAGACACAGAGACAGACAGACACACAGACAGACAGACAGATAGACAGAAAGACACTGACACAGACAGATACACAGACAGAGAGATAGAAAGACACACAGACAGACAGACACACAGACAAAGACCGACAGACACACAGAAAGACAAACAGGCAGACAGACGCACAGACATCTAGACAGAAAGACAGAGATACTGACAGACAGACAGAAATAGACAGACAGACAGAAACTCAGACAGACAGACACTCAGACAGACAGACACACAGGTAGACAGACATGGAGACAGACACAGAGAGAGACAGAAACACAGACAGAACGACACACAGACAGACAGAGACACACAGACAGACACAGAGACAGAAAGACACCTAGGCAGACAGACAGACAGACAGAAAGACGCCTACACAGACACAGAGAAGGAAAGACTCACAGACAGACAGAGACAGACAGACAGACACTCCGACAGAGAGACACACAGACAGATAGACACACAGACAGACAGAGACAGACAGAAACTCAGACACACAGACACACAGACAGATACAGATACAGAAAGACACACGGACAGACAGAGACAAAGACTGAAAGACACATAGACAGACAGACACACAGTCAGAAAGGCGCACAGTCAGAAGACACACAGACAGAAACAAACGCAGACAGACAGAGACAGAGAGACCGACACTCAGACACACAGACACACAGACACACAGACACAGAGACAGAAAGACAAACACACAGACAGGCAGACGGACAGACACAGAGAATTAAGACGCACAGACAGACAGACAAACAGAGAGACGCACAGACAGACACACAGATAGAGAGACGTACAGATAGAGGACACACAGACAGACAGAGACAGACAGACAGACATACAGACCGACAGACACACAGACAGACAGAAACACAGACAGAAATACGTACACACAGAAGACACACAGATAGCCAAACACCGAGACAGACAGATACAGACAGATAGACACGCAGAAAGACAGACACACAGACAGAAAGACTCACAGTCAGAGGACACACAGACAGACCCACAGACAGACAGACTGGGACCGACAGGCACACAGACAGACTGAGACACAGACAGACAGACACAGAGAAAGAAAGACACACAGACAGACAGACACAGAGACAGACTTACGCACAGACAGACAGTATCTCAGACAGAAACACAGACACACAGACAGACAGAGACAGACAGACAGAGAGAGAGACAGAAAGACAAACATAGAGACAAAGACAGACAGATAGACACACAGAGAGATAGACACACCGGCTGACAGATAGAGACACACAGACAACCGACGGACACAGAGAAAGAAAGACACAGAGAGACGGACACAGACACAGAAAGACACAGAGAGACGGACACAGAGACAGAAAGACACCGAGAGACAGACATAGAAACAGAAAGACACAGAAAGACAGACAGACAGACAGAGAGACAAAGACAGACAGATAGACACACAGACAGACAGACAGACAGAGACAGACAGACACACCTAGAGACAGATACACAGTCAGAGGACACTCAGAAAGACAGACATACAGAGAGACAAAGACAGACAGACAGACACACAGAGAGACAGACACACAGAGAGACAGACACACAGACAGACAGACACAGACAGAAAGACACAGAGAGAGAGACACAGAAAGGCACACAAAAAAGACACACAGACAGAAAGACGCATAGACATAGAGACACACAGACAGAAAGACGCACAGTCCGAAGACACACAGAAAGACAGACTGACACCCAGACAGACAGACACACAGACAGACAGACACACAGACAGACAGAGAGACAGACCCACTGACAGACAGACAGTCAGAGAGACAGAGACACACACAGAGAGACAGACAGACACACAGAGAGACAGACACACAGACAGACAGACAGAGACAGATACAGGGAAAGAAAGACACAGACAGACAGATACACAGACAGACAGACAGAGAGAGCAGACACACAGACAGACAGAAAGAGAGACAGAAAGGCACTCAGAGAGACAGACAGAGACAGACAGACAGACAGAGAGAGACAGACATACACAGAGAGAGATAGAAACATAGACATAGAGACAGGCAGACAGACACACAGAGAGAGATAGACAGACAGACATACAGAGAGACAGAAAGACACACAGACAGACAGACAGACAGACAGATAGACAGGGACAGACACAGAGAGAGATAGACACAGAGACAGACAGAGACAGAGACAGACAGACACAGAGACAGAAAGACGAACAGACAGAAGACACACAGACAGACAGACACACAGACAGACACAGAGACAGACACAGGGACAGAAAGACACATAGACAGACAGACACTGAGACAGACAGAAAGACAAACAGACAGACAGACAGACAGACAGAGAGACAGACAGAGAGACAGGGACAGACACAGAGACAGATAGACACACAGACAGACAGACACTGAGACAGACAGACCCAGAGACAGAAAGACGAACAGATAGAAGACACACAGACAGACAGACACACAGACAGACACTCCGAGAGACAGAAAGGCACAGAAAGAGACGGACATACATACAGAAGGACGCACAGACAGAGGACTCCCAGACACTTAGACACACAGACAGACAGAGACAAACAGGCAGACACACAGACAGACAGAGACAGACCTAAAGACACAGAAGAACAAACAAAGACAGATAGACAACCAGACAGACAGACATACAGATTGACAGACATGGAGACAGAAAGACACCGAGAGAGACAGAAACACAGACAGAACGACACACAGACAGAGGTCTAACAGACAGTTAGAACCACAGACAGACAGAGACAGAAAGATAGACACAGAGGAGCAAACACAGACAGACAGAAACTCAGTCACACAGACACTCAGACAGACACAGGGACAGAAAGACACCTAGGCAGACAGACACACAGACAGAAAGATGCCTACACAGACACAGAGAAGGAAAGATGCACAGACAGACAGAGACAGACAGACAGACATCCAGACAGACAGGCCCACCGACAGACAGAGACAGACAGACAAACACAGAGACAGACAGACACGCAGAGAGACAGACAGAGACAGACAGACAGACACTCAGATAGACAGAGAGAGAGACAGAAAGACAGACAGACAGAGACAGACAGACAGACACACAGACAGACAGACAGACAGACTGACACACAGACAGACCGAGAGTCTGACAGACAGACAGACAGAGACAGTCAGAAAGAAAATAATACAGACCGACACGCGGAAAGACAGACAGACAGACAGACAGAGAGACAGAAATACAAACAGACAGACAGACACCCGGACAGACATACCCAGAGAGACAGACAGAAACACTGAAAGACAGTCAGACAGACAGACACACAGACAGAGGCAGACAGACACAGAGACAGACAAACACACTGAGAGACAGACACAGGGACAGAAAGACACAAAGACAGAGAGAGACAGACACACACAGAGAGAGATAGAAAGACACACAAACAGACAGACACACAGACAGACAGACACAGAGACAGACAGACAGACTGAAAGACACTCAGGCAGACAGACACACAGACAGAGGCAGACAGACACAGAGACAGACAGACACACAGAGAAACATACAGAGAAACAGGAAGACACAAAGACAGAGAGAGACAGACACACAGACAGAGAGAAAAAAGACACACAGACAGACAGACACACAGACAGGGAGACACCGAGACAGAGAGACAGAAAGACTGAAAGACAATCAGACAAACAGATACAGAGACAGAGACAGACAGACACAGAGACAGACAGACACACAGAGAGACAGAAACAGAGACAGAAAGACACAGAGAGAGAAATACACACACACAGAGAGATAGAAAGACAAAAAGACAGACAGACACAGAGACAGACAGAAAGAAAGACTGAAAGACACTCAGACAGACAGACCCACAGACAGAGACAGACAGACACACAGACAGACAGACACACAGACAAACAGAAACAGAGAGACCGATACAGAGACAGAAAGACACACAGACAGACAGAGACACAGACAGACAGACACACAGACAGACAGACACACAGACAGAAAGACACACAGAGAGAGCCAGACAGACACACAGAAAGACAAACACACAGACCGACAGACACAGAGACAGACAACGGAACAGACAGACCCAGACAGACAGACATACAGAGAGACAGACAGAGACAGACAGACACACTGACAGACAGACACACAGACTGACAGACACACAGACAGAGACACATAGACAGTCACACAGAGAGACAGACAGAGAAAGACAGACAGACAAATTGACACACAGACAGACAGACTCAGACAGACAGACAGACACAGAGACATAAGGACACCCACACAGACAGACACACACACAGACAGACACACAGACAGACAGACTGACAGACCGACAGAGACAGAGACATAAGGACACCCAGACAGACAGACACACACACAGACTCACAGACTGACAGACAGAGACAGACAGACACACCGACAGACACAGAGACAGATAGACACACCGACAGAAAGAAATTCACAGAGACAGACACACAGACAGACAGAAACTCAGACTGAAAGACACACAGAGAAAGAGACACAGACAGACAGACACACAGACTGACAGACACACAGACAGACACACAGAGAGACACACACAGAGACAGACACACAGAAAGACTGACACACCGACAGAGACACACAGATAGACAGACTCACAAACAGACAGACGCACAGAAAGACAGACACACAGACCGACAGACAGAGAGACATAAAATACACACAAACAGACAGACACACAGACAGACAGACAGAGAGATAGAGAGACAGACAGAGACAGACAGACAGACACACAGACAGAAGACACTCAGACGGACAGACATACAGTGAGACAAAGACAGACAGACAGATTGACAGAAAGACACACAGACAGACAGACACATAGACAGACAGACACAGAGAGAGACACACACAGAGACAGACGCAGACAGACAGACACACAGACAAAGACAAACAGACACACAGACAGACACACAGATAGACAGACACACAGACATAAAGACAGAAAGACAGAGAGAGAGACAGAGAGACAGAAATAGACAGAAACTCAGACAGACACATAGACAGACAGACAGAGAGACAGAAAGACACACAGACAGGCAGACACAGAGACAGACAGACACACAGACAGACAGACAGATAGACAGAAAGACACTGACACAGACAGATACACAGACAGAGAGATAGAAAGACACACAGACAGACAGACACACAGACAAAGACCGACAGACACACAGACAGACAAACAGGCAGACAGACGCACAGACATCCAGACAGAAAGACAGAGATACTGACAGACAGACAGAAATAGACAGACAGACAGAAACTCAGACAGACAGACACTCAGACAGACAGACACACAGGTAGACAGACATGGAGACAGAAAGACACAGAGAGAGACAGAAACACAGACAGAACGACACACAGACAGACAGAGACACACAGACAGACACAGAGACAGAAAGACACCTAGGCAGACAGACAGACAGACAGAAAGACGCCTACACAGACACAGAGAAGGAAAGATTCACAGACAGACAGAGACAGACAGACAGACACTCAGACAGAGAGACACACAGACAGATAGACACACAGACAGACAGAGACAGACAGAAACTCAGACACACAGACACACAGACAGATACAGATAAAGAAAGACACACGGACAGACAGAGACAAAGACTGAAAGACGCATAGACAGACAGACACACAGTCAGAAAGGCGCACAGTCAGAAGACACACAGACAGAAACAAACGCAGACAGACAGAGACAGAGAGACCGACACTCAGACACACAGACACACAGACACACAGACACAGAGACAGAAATACAAACACACAGACAGGCAGACGGACAGACACAGAGAATTAAGACACACAGACAGACAGACAAACAGAGAGACGCACAGACAGACACACAGATAGAGAGACGTACAGATAGAGGACACACAGACAGACAGAGACAGACAGACAGACATACAGACCGACAGACACACAGACAGACAGAAACACAGACAGAAATACGTACACACAGAAGACACACAGATAGCCAAACACCGAGACAGACAGATACAGACAGATAGACACGCAGAAAGACAGACACACAGACAGAAAGACTCACAGTCAGAGGACACACAGACAGACCCACAGACAGACAGACTGGGACCAACAGGCACACAGACAGACTGAGACACAGACAGACAGACACAGAGAAAGAAAGACACACAGACAGACAGACACAGAGACAGACTTACGCACAGACAGACAGTATCTCAGACAGAAACACAGACACACAGACAGACAGAGACAGACAGACAGAGAGAGAGACAGAAAGACAAACATAGAGACAAAGACAGACAGATAGACACACAGAGAGATAGACACACCGGCTGACAGATAGAGACACACAGACAACCGACGGACACAGAGAAAGAAAGACACAGAGAGACAGACACAGACACAGAAAGACACAGAGAGACGGACACAGAGAGAGAAAGACACAGAGAGACAGACATAGAAACAGAAAGACACAGAAAGACAGACAGACAGACAGAGAGACAAAGACAGACAGATAGACACACAGACAGACAGACAGACAGAGACAGACAGACACACCTAGAGACAGATACACAGTCAGAGGACACTCAGAAAGACAGACATACAGAGAGACAAAGACAGACAGACAGACACACAGAGAGACAGACACACAGAGAGACAGACACACAGACAGACAGACACAGACAGAAAGACACAGAGAGAGACACAGAAAGGCACACAAAAAAGACACACAGACAGAAAGACGCATAGACATATAGACACACAGACAGAAAGACGCACAGTCCGAAGACACACAGAAAGACAGACAGACAGAGACAGACTGACACCCAGACAGACAGACACACAGACAGACAGAGAGACAGACCCACTGACAGACAGACAGTCAGAGAGACAGAGACACACACAGAGAGACAGACAGACACACAGACAGACAGACACACAGACAGACAGACAGAGACAGATACAGGGAAAGAAAGACACAGACAGACAGATACACAGACAGACAGACAGAGAGAGCAGACACACAGACAGACAGAAAGAGAGACAGAAAGGCACTCAGAGAGACAGACAGAGACAGACAGACAGACAGAGAGACAGACATACACAGAGAGAGATAGAAACATAGACATAGAGACAGGCAGACAGACACACAGAGAGAGATAGACAGACAGACATACAGAGAGACAGAAAGACACACAGACAGACAGACAGACAGACAGATAGACAGGGACAGACACAGAGAGAGATAGACACAGAGACAGACAGAGACAGAGACAGACAGACACAGAGACAGAAAGACGAACAGACAGAAGACACACAGACAGACAGACACACAGACAGACACAGAGACAGACACAGGGACAGAAAGACACACAGACAGACAGACACTGAGACAGACAGAAAGACAAACAGACAGACAGACAGACAGACAGAGAGACAGACAGAGAGACAGGGACAGACACAGAGACAGATAGACACACAGACAGACAGACACAGAGACAGACAGACCCAGAGACAGAAAGACGAACAGATAGAAGACACACAGACAGACAGACACACAGACAGACAGACACAGAGACAGATACAGGGCCAGAAAGACACACAGACAGACAGACACTGGGACCAACAGACAGAGATCAGAAAGAAAGGCAGAGACATACAGACAGACAGACTGACAGACAGATAGACACAGACAGAGAGAAACTCACACAGACAGACACAGAGAGAGACAGACACAGAGACAGAATGACACACAGACAGATAGACTCACAGACAGACAGACACAGAGAGAGACAGACACACAGACAAAGAGAAACAGAGAGAAAGAGACAGAAAGACACACAGACAGACAGACACACAGATAGACTGTCAGAGAGACAGAAAGACAAACAGACAGAGACAGACACACAGACAGACAGACACAGAGAAAGAAAGACACACAGACAGACAGACACAGAGACAGAGAGACATACATACTGACAGAGACAGACAGAGAGACACACAGACAAACAGAATCTCAGACGGACAGACAGTCCGTCAGAAACTCAGACAGACTGACACACAGAATGACAGACAAACAGAGAGACAGAGACAGACAGGCTGACAGACACAGCCTGACAGACAAATACAGACAGAACCTCAGACAGACAGACACAGAGACAGACACTCCGAGAGACAGAAAGGCACAGAAAGAGACGGACATACATACAGAAGGACGCACAGACAGAGGACTCCCAGACACTTAGACACACAGACAGAGACAAACAGGCAGACACACAGACAGACAGAGACAGACCTAAAGACACAGAAGAACAAACAAAGACAGATAGACAACCAGACAGACAGACATACAGATTGACAGACATGGAGACAGAAAGACACCGAGAGAGACAGAAACACAGACAGAACGACACACAGACAGAGGTCTAACAGACAGTTAGACACACAGACAGACAGAGACAGAAAGACAGACACAGAGGAGCAAACACAGACAGACAGAAACTCAGTCACACAGACACTCAGACAGACACAGAGACAGAAAGACACCTAGGCAGACAGACACACAGACAGAAAGATGCCTACACAGACACAGAGAAGGAAAGACGCACAGACAGACAGAGACAGACAGACAGACATCCAGACAGACAGACCCACCGACAGACAGAGACAGACAGACAAACACAAAGACAGACAGACACGCAGAGAGACAGACAGAGACAGACAGACAGACACTCAGATAGACAGAGAGAGAGACAGAAAGACAGACAGACAGAGACAGACAGACAGACACACAGACAGACAGACAGAGAGACATAAAAACACAGACAGAAAGACAGAGAGACAGACAGAGACAGACAGACACACAGACAGACAGACACACAGACAGAGAGACCCATAGACAGAGAGACACACAGACAGACACACAGAGAGACAGACACAAAGACACAGAGACAGAAAGGCAGAGAGACAGACAGACAGACAGAAATAGACAAACAGACAGAAACTCAGACAGACAGACACACACACAAACAGACAGAGCGACAGAAAGGCACACAAACAGACAGACACACAGAAAGACAGACCCACAGACAGACAGACCCACAGACAGAGACAGACAGACACAGAGACAGACAGACACACAGAGATACAGAGACAGAGACAGAAAGACACAAAGACAGAGAGAGACAGACACACAGACAGAGAGAAAAAAGACACACAGACAGACAGACACACAGACAGGGAGACACCGAGACAGAGAGACAGAAAGACTGAAAGACAATCAGACAAACAGATACAGAGACAGAGACAGACAGACACAGAGACAGACAGACACACAGAGAGACTGACACACAGACAGACAGACACAGAGACAGACAGACAGAAACACTGAAAGACACTCAGACAGTTAGACACACAGACACAGACAGACACAGAGACAGACAGACACACAGAGAGACAGACACAGAGACAGAAAGACACAGAGAGAGAAATACACACACACACAGAGATAGAAAGACAAACAGACAGACAGACACAGAGACAGACAGAAAGAAAGACTGAAAGACACTCAGAGAGACAAACACACAGACAGAGACAGACACACAGACAGACAGACACACAGACAAACAGAAACAGAGAGACAGACAGACGCATAGACAGACAGACAAACAGAAAGACACACAGACAGACCGACACAGAGACAGACAGACACATAGACAAACAGAAACAGAGAGACCGATACAGAGACAGAAAGACACACAGACAGACAGACACACAGACAGACAGACACACAGACAGACAGACACACAGACAGAAAGACACACAGAGAGAGCCAGACAGACACACAGAAAGACAAACACACAGACCGACAGACACAGAGACAGACAACGGAACAGACAGACCCAGACAGACAGACATACAGAGAGACAGACAGAGACAGACAGACACACTGACAGACAGACACACAGACTGACAGACACACAGACAGAGACACATAGACAGTCACACAGAGAGACAGACAGAGAAAGACAGACAGACAAATTGACACACAGACAGACAGACTCAGACAGACAGACAGACACAGAGACATAAGGACACCCAGACAGACAGACACACACACAGACAGACACACAGACAGACAGACTGACAGACCGACAGAGACAGAGACATAAGGACACCCAGACAGACAGACACACACACAGACTCACAGACTGACAGACAGAGACAGACAGACACACCGACAGACACAGAGACAGATAGACACACCGACAGAAAGAAATTCACAGAGACAGACACACAGACAGACAGAAACTCAGACTGAAAGACACACAGAGAAAGAGACACAGTCAGACAGACACACAGACTGACAGACACACAGACAGACAGAGAGACACACACAGAGACAGACACACAGAAAGACTGACACACCGACAGAGACACACAGATAGACAGACTCACAAACAGACAGACGCACAGAAAGACAGACACACAGACCGACAGACAGAGAGACATAAAATACACACAAACAGACAGACACACAGACAGACAGACAGAGAGATAGAGAGACAGACAGAGACAGACAGACAGACACACAGACAGAAGACACTCAGACGGACAGACATACAGTGAGACAAAGACAGACAGACAGATTGACAGAAAGACACACAGACAGACAGACACATAGACAGACAGACACAGAGAGAGACACACAGAGAGACAGACACAGACAGACAGACACACAGACAAAGACAAACAGACACACAGACAGACACACAGATAGACACACAGACATAAAGACAGAAAGACAGAGAGAGAGAGAGAGACAGAAATAGACAGAAACTCAGACAGACACATAGACAGACAGACAGAGAGACAGAAAGACACACAGACAGGCAGACACAGAGACAGACAGACACACAGACAGACAGACAGATAGACAGAAAGACACTGACACAGACAGATACACAGACAGAGAGATAGAAAGACACACAGACAGACAGACACACAGACAAAGACCGACAGACACACAGAAAGACAAACAGGCAGACAGACGCACAGACATCTAGACAGAAAGACAGAGATACTGACAGACAGACAGAAATAGACAGACAGACAGAAACTCAGACAGACAGACACTCAGACAGACAGACACACAGGTAGACAGACATGGAGACAGACACAGAGAGAGACAGAAACACAGACAGAACGACACACAGACAGACAGAGACACACAGACAGACACAGAGACAGAAAGACACCTAGGCAGACAGACAGACAGACAGAAAGACGCCTACACAGACACAGAGAAGGAAAGACTCACAGACAGACAGAGACAGACAGACAGACACTCCGACAGAGAGACACACAGACAGATAGACACACAGACAGACAGAGACAGACAGAAACTCAGACACACAGACACACAGACAGATACAGATACAGAAAGACACACGGACAGACAGAGACAAAGACTGAAAGACACATAGACAGACAGACACACAGTCAGAAAGGCACACAGTCAGAAGACACACAGACAGAAACAAACGCAGACAGACAGAGACAGAGAGACCGACACTCAGACACACAGACACACAGACACACAGACACAGAGACAGAAAGACAAACACACAGACAGGCAGACGGACAGACACAGAGAATTAAGACGCAGAGACAGACAGACAAACAGAGAGACGCACAGACAGACACACAGATAGAGAGACGTACAGATAGAGGACACACAGACAGACAGAGACAGACAGACAGACATACAGACCGACAGACACACAGACAGACAGAAACACAGACAGAAATACGTACACACAGAAGACACACAGATAGCCAAACACCGAGACAGACAGATACAGACAGATAGACACGCAGAAAGACAGACACACAGACAG
This sequence comes from Cynocephalus volans, assembly GCF_027409185.1. Taxonomy (NCBI): domain Eukaryota; kingdom Metazoa; phylum Chordata; class Mammalia; order Dermoptera; family Cynocephalidae; genus Cynocephalus; species Cynocephalus volans. Next base: position 176,230,060 of record NC_084478.1, read on the forward strand.
AAAGACTCACAGTCAGAGGACACACAGACAGACCCACAGACAGACAGACTGGGACCGACAGGCACACAGACAGACTGAGACACAGACAGACAGACACAGAGAAAGAACGACACACAGACAGACAGACACAGAGACAGACTTACGCACAGACAGACAGTATCTCAGACAGAAACACAGACACACAGACAGACAGAGACAGACAGACAGAGAGAGAGACAGAAAGACAAACATAGAGACAAAGACAGACAGATAGACACACAGAGAGATAGACACACCGGCTGACAGATAGAGACACACAGACAACCGACGGACACAGAGAAAGAAAGACACAGAGAGACGGACACAGACACAGAAAGACACAGAGAGACGGACACAGAGACAGAAAGACACCGAGAGACAGACATAGAAACAGAAAGACACAGAAAGACAGACAGACAGACAGAGAGACAAAGACAGACAGGTAGACACACAGACAGACAGACAGACAGAGACAGACAGACACACCTAGAGACAGATACACAGTCAGAGGACACTCAGAAAGACAGACATACAGAGAGACAAAGACAGACAGACAGACACACAGAGAGACAGACACACAGAGAGACAGACACACAGACAGACAGACACAGACAGAAAGACACAGAGAGAGAGACACAGAAAGGCACACAATAAAGATACACAGACAGAAAGACGCATAGACATAGAGACACACAGACAGAAAGACGCACAGTCCGAAGACACACAGAAAGACAGACTGACACCCAGACAGACAGACACACAGACAGACAGACACACAGACAGACAGAGAGACAGACCCACTGACAGACAGACAGTCAGAGAGACAGAGACACACACAGAGAGACAGACAGACACACAGACAGACAGACACACAGACAGACAGACAGAGACAGATACAGGGAAAGAAAGACACAGACAGACAGATACACAGACAGACAGACAGAGAGAGCAGACACACAGACAGACAGAAAGAGAGACAGAAAGGCACTCAGAGAGACAGACAGAGACAGACAGACAGACAGAGAGAGACAGACATACACAGAGAGAGATAGAAACATAGACATAGAGACAGGCAGACAGACACACAGAGAGAGATAGACAGACAGACATACAGAGAGACAGAAAGACACACAGACAGACAGACAGACAGACAGATAGACAGGGACAGACACAGAGAGAGATAGACACAGAGACAGACAGAGACAGAGACAGACAGACACAGAGACAGAAAGACGAACAGACAGAAGACACACAGACAGACAGACACTGGGACCAACAGACAGAGATCAGAAAGAAAGACAGAGACATCCAGACAGACAGACTGACAGACAGATAGACACAGACAGAGAGAAACTCACACAGACAGACACAGAGAGAGACAGACACAGAGACAGAATGACACACAGACAGATAGACTCACAGACAGACAGACACAGAGAGAGACAGACACACAGACAAAGAGAAACAGAGAGAAAGAGACAGAAAGACACACAGACAGACAGACACACAGATAGACTGTCAGAGAGACAGAAAGACAAACAGACAGAGACAGACACACAGACAGACAGACACAGAGAAAGAAAGACACACAGACAGACAGACACAGAGACAGAGAGACATACATACTGACAGAGACAGACAGAGAGACACACAGACAAACAGAATCTCAGACGGACAGACAGTCCGTCAGAAACTCAGACAGACTGACACACAGAATGACAGACAAACAGAGAGACAGAGACAGACAGGCTGACAGACACAGCCTGACAGACAAATACAGACAGAACCTCAGACAGACAGACACAAAGACAGACACTCCGAGAGACAGAAAGGCACAGAAAGAGACGGACATACATACAGAAGGACGCACAGACAGAGGACTCCCAGACACTTAGACACACAGACAGACAGAGACAAACAGGCAGACACACAGACAGACAGAGACAGACCTAAAGACACAGAAGAACAAACAAAGACAGATAGACAACCAGACAGACAGACATACAGATTGACAGACATGGAGACAGAAAGACACCGAGAGAGACAGAAACACAGACAGAACGACACACAGACAGAGGTCTAACATACAGTTAGACACACAGACAGACAGAGACAGAAAGACAGACACAGAGGAGCAAACACAGACAGACAGAAACTCAGTCACACAGACACTCAGACAGACACAGAGACAGACAGACACACAGACAGACAGACACACAGACAAACAGAAACAGAGAGACAGACAGACGCATAGACAGACAGACAAACAGAAAGACACACAGACAGACCAACACAGAGACAGACAGACACATAGACAAACAGAAACAGAGAGACCGATACAGAGACAGAAAGACACACAGACAGACAGACACACAGACAGACAGACACACAGACAGACAGACACACAGACAGAAAGACACACAGAGAGAGCCAGACAGACACACAGAAAGACAAACACACAGACCGACAGACACAGAGACAGACAAAGGAACAGACAGACCCAGACAGACAGACATACAGAGAGACAGACAGAGACAGACAGACACACTGACAGACAGACACACAGACTGACAGACACACAGACAGAGACACATAGACAGTCACACAGAGAGACAGACAGAGAAAGACAGACAGACAAATTGACACACAGACAGACAGACTCAGACAGACAGACAGACACAGAGACATAAGGACACCCAGACAGACAGACACACACACAGACAGACACACAGACAGACAGACTGACAGACCGACAGAGACAGAGACATAAGGACACCCAGACAGACAGACACACACACAGACTCACAGACTGACAGACAGAGACAGACAGACACACCGACAGACACAGAGACAGATAGACACACCGACAGACAGAAATTCACAGAGACAGACACACAGACAGACAGAAACTCAGACTGAAAGACACACAGAGAAAGAGACACAGACAGACAGACACACAGACTGACAGACACACAGACAGACACACAGAGAGACACACACAGAGACAGACACACAGAAAGACTGACACACCGACAGAGACACACAGATAGACAGACTCACAAACAGACAGACGCACAGAAAGACAGACACACAGACCGACAGACAGAGAGACATAAAATACACACAAACAGACAGACACACAGACAGACAGACAGAGAGATAGAGAGACAGACAGAGACAGATAGACAGACACACAGACAGAAGACACTCAGACGGACAGACATACAGTGAGACAAAGACAGACAGACAGATTGACAGAAAGACACACAGACAGACAGACACATAGACAGACAGACACAGAGAGAGACACACAGAGAGACAGACACAGACAGACAGACACACAGACAAAGACAAACAGACACACAGACAGACACACAGATAGACAGACACACAGACATAAAGACAGAAAGACAGAGAGAGAGACAGAGAGACAGAAATAGACAGAAACTCAGACAGACACATAGACAGACAGACAGAGAGACAGAAAGACACACAGACAGGCAGACACAGAGACAGACAGACACACAGACAGACAGACAGATAGACAGAAAGACACTGACACAGACAGATACACAGACAGAGAGATAGAAAGACACACAGACAGACAGACACACAGACAAAGACCGACAGACACACAGAAAGACAAACAGGCAGACAGACGCACAGACATCTAGACAGAAAGACAGAGAGACTGACAGACAGACAGAAATAGACAGACAGACAGAAACTCAGACAGACAGACACTCAGACAGACAGACACACAGGTAGACAGACATGGAGACAGAAAGACACAGAGAGAGACAGAAACACAGACAGAACGACACACAGACAGACAGAGACAGACAGAAACTCAGACACACAGACACACAGACAGATACAGATACAGAAAGACACACGGACAGACAGAGACAAAGTCTAAAAGACACATAGACAGACAGACACACAGTCAGAAAGGCACACAGTCAGAAGACACACAGACAGAAACAAACGCAGACAGACAGAGACAGAGAGACCGACACTCAGACACACAGACACACAGACACACAGACACAGAGACAGAAAGACAAACACACAGACAGGCAGACGGACAGACACAGAGAATTAAGACGCAGAGACAGACAGACAAACAGAGAGACGCACAGACAGACACACAGATAGAGAGACGTACAGATAGAGGACACACAGACAGACAGAGACAGACAGACAGACATACAGACCGACAGACACACAGACAGACAGAAACACAGACAGAAATACGTACACACAGAAGACACACAGATAGCCAAACACCGAGACAGACAGATACAGACAGATAGACACGCAGAAAGACAGACACACAGACAGAAAGACTCACAGTCAGAGGACACACAGACAGACCCACAGACAGACAGACTGGGACCGACAGACACACAGACAGACTGAGACACAGACAGACAGACACAGAGAAAGAACGACACACAGACAGACAGACACAGAGACAGACTTACGCACAGACAGACAGTATCTCAGACAGAAACACAGACACACAGACAGACAGAGACAGACAGACAGAGAGAGAGACAGAAAGACAAACATAGAGACAAAGACAGACAGATAGACACACAGAGAGATAGACACACCGGCTGACAGATAGAGACACACAGACAACCGACGGACACAGAGAAAGAAAGACACAGAGAGACGGACACAGACACAGAAAGACACAGAGAGACGGACACAGAGACAGAAAGACACCGAGAGACAGACATAGAAACAGAAAGACACAGAAAGACAGACAGACAGACAGAGAGACAAAGACAGACAGGTAGACACACAGACAGACAGACAGACAGAGACAGACAGACACACCTAGAGACAGATACACAGTCAGAGGACACTCAGAAAGACAGACATACAGAGAGACAAAGACAGACAGACAGACACACAGAGAGACAGACACACAGAGAGACAGACACACAGACAGACAGACACAGACAGAAAGACACAGAGAGAGAGACACAGAAAGGCACACAATAAAGATACACAGACAGAAAGACGCATAGACATAGAGACACACAGACAGAAAGACGCACAGTCCGAAGACACACAGAAAGACAGACTGACACCCAGACAGACAGACACACAGACAGACAGACACACAGACAGACAGAGAGACAGACCCACTGACAGACAGACAGTCAGAGAGACAGAGACACACACAGAGAGACAGACAGACACACAGACAGACAGACACACAGACAGACAGACAGAGACAGATACAGGGAAAGAAAGACACAGACAGACAGATACACAGACAGACAGACAGAGAGAGCAGACACACAGACAGACAGAAAGAGAGACAGAAAGGCACTCAGAGAGACAGACAGAGACAGACAGACAGACAGAGAGAGACAGACATACACAGAGAGAGATAGAAACATAGACATAGAGACAGGCAGACAGACACACAGAGAGAGATAGACAGACAGACATACAGAGAGACAGAAAGACACACAGACAGACAGACAGACAGACAGATAGACAGGGACAGACACAGAGAGAGATAGACACAGAGACAGACAGAGACAGAGACAGACAGACACAGAGACAGAAAGACGAACAGACAGAAGACACACAGACAGACAGACACTGGGACCAACAGACAGAGATCAGAAAGAAAGACAGAGACATCCAGACAGACAGACTGACAGACAGATAGACACAGACAGAGAGAAACTCACACAGACAGACACAGAGAGAGACAGACACAGAGACAGAATGACACACAGACAGATAGACTCACAGACAGACAGACACAGAGAGAGACAGACACACAGACAAAGAGAAACAGAGAGAAAGAGACAGAAAGACACACAGACAGACAGACACACAGATAGACTGTCAGAGAGACAGAAAGACAAACAGACAGAGACAGACACACAGACAGACAGACACAGAGAAAGAAAGACACACAGACAGACAGACACAGAGACAGAGAGACATACATACTGACAGAGACAGACAGAGAGACACACAGACAAACAGAATCTCAGACGGACAGACAGTCCGTCAGAAACTCAGACAGACTGACACACAGAATGACAGACAAACAGAGAGACAGAGACAGACAGGCTGACAGACACAGCCTGACAGACAAATACAGACAGAACCTCAGACAGACAGACACAAAGACAGACACTCCGAGAGACAGAAAGGCACAGAAAGAGACGGACATACATACAGAAGGACGCACAGACAGAGGACTCCCAGACACTTAGACACACAGACAGACAGAGACAAACAGGCAGACACACAGACAGACAGAGACAGACCTAAAGACACAGAAGAACAAACAAAGACAGATAGACAACCAGACAGACAGACATACAGATTGACAGACATGGAGACAGAAAGACACCGAGAGAGACAGAAACACAGACAGAACGACACACAGACAGAGGTCTAACATACAGTTAGACACACAGACAGACAGAGACAGAAAGACAGACACAGAGGAGCAAACACAGACAGACAGAAACTCAGTCACACAGACACTCAGACAGACACAGAGACAGAAAGACACCTAGGCAGACAGACACACAGACAGAAAGATGCCTACACAGACACAGAGAAGGAAAGACGCAAGGACAGACAGAGACAGACAGACAGACATCCAGACAGACAGACCCACCGACAGACAGAGACAGACAGACAAACACAGAGACAGACAGACACGCAGAGAGACAGACAGAGACAGACAGACAGACACTCAGATAGACAGAGAGAGAGACAGAAAGACAGACAGACAGAGACAGACAGACAGACACACAGACAGACAGACAGACAGACTGACACACAGACAGACCGAGAGTCTGACAGACAGACAGACAGAGACAGTCAGAAAGAAAATAATACAGACCGACACGCGGAAAGACAGACAGACAGACAGACAGAGAGACAGAAATACAAACAGACAGACAGACACCCGGACAGACATACCCAGAGAGACAGACAGAAACACTGAAAGACAGTCAGACAGACAGCCACACAGACAGAGACAGAGAGACACAGAGACAGACAGACACACAGAGAGACAGACACAGAGACAGACAAACACACTGAGAGACAGACACAGGGACAGAAAGACACAAAGACAGAGAGAGACAGACACACACAGAGAGAGATAGAAAGACACAAACAGACAGACACACAGACAGACAGACACAGAGACAGACAGACAGACTGAAAGACACTCAGGCAGACAGACACACAGACAGAGGCAGACAGACACAGAGTCAGACAGACACACAGAGAAACATACAGAGAAACAGGAAGACACAAAGACAGAGAGAGACAGACACACAGACATACAGACAGACATAGACAGACAGACACACAGACAGACAGACAGAGACACACAGAGAGACAGACACAGAAAAAGACAGACACACAGAAAGACAGACACAGACAGACAGAGAGAGAGACAGAAAGACAGACAGACAGAGACAGACAGACAGACACACAGACAGAGAGGGAGAGAGACAGAAAGACAGACAGACAGAGAATGACTGACAGACACACAGACAGACCGACAGAGAGACAGACAGACACACAGACAAACAGAAACAGAGAGACAGACACAGAGACAGAAAGAGACACAGACAGACAGACACAGAGACAGACACAGGGACAGAAAGACACAGACGGACAGACACAGAGAGACTGACAGAGATAGACAGACACACAGACAGACAGACACACAGACAGACAGAGAGAGAGACAGAAAGAGAGACAGACAGAGAAAGACTGACAGACACACAAACAGACAGACACACAGACCGACAGACAGAGAGACATAAAAACACAGACAGAAAGACAGAGAGACAGAGAGACAGACAGAGACAGACAGACACACAGACAGACAGACACACAGACAGAGAGACCCATAGACAGAGAGACACACAGACAGACACACAGAGAGACAGACACAAAGACACAGAGACAGAAAGGCAGAGAGACAGACAGACAGACAGAAATAGACAAACAGACAGAAACTCAGACAGACAGACACACACACAAACAGACAGAGCGACAGAAAGGCACACAGACAGACACACAGAAAGACAGACCCACAGACAGACAGACCCACAGACAGAGACAGACAGACACAGAGACAGACAGACACACAGAGATACAGAGACAGAGACAGAAAGACACAAAGACAGAGAGAGACAGACACACAGACAGAGAGAAAAAAGACACACAGACAGACAGACACACAGACAGGGAGACACCGAGACAGAGAGACAGAAAGACTGAAAGACAATCAGAGAAACAGATACAGAGACAGAGACAGACAGACACAGAGACAGACAGACACACAGAGAGACTGACACACAGACAGAGAGACACAGAGACAGACAGACAGAAACACTGAAATACACTCAGACAGTTAGACACACAGACAGAGACAGACAGACACAGAGACAGACAGACACACAGAGAGACAGACACTGAGACAGAAAGACACAGAGAGAGAAATACACACACACACACAGAGATAGAAAGACAAACAGACAGACAGACACAGAGACAGACAGAAAGAAAGACTGAAAGACACTCAGAGAGACAGACACACAGACAGAGACAGACAGACACACAGACAGACAGACACACAGACAAACAGAAACAGAGAGACAGACAGACGCATAGACAGACAGACAAACAGAAAGACACACAGACAGACCGACACAGAGACAGACAGACACATAGACAAACAGAAACAGAGAGACCGATACAGAGACAGAAAGACACACAGACAGACAGACACACAGACAGACAGACACACAGACAGACAGACACACAGACAGAAAGACACACAGAGAGAGCCAGACAGACACACAGAAAGACAAACACACAGACCGACAGACACAGAGACAGACAAAGGAACAGACAGACCCAGACAGACAGACATACAGAGAGACAGACAGAGACAGACAGACACACTGACAGACAGACACACAGACTGACAGACACACAGACAGAGACACATAGACAGTCACACAGAGAGACAGACAGAGAAAGACAGACAGACAAATTGACACACAGACAGACAGACTCAGACAGACAGACAGACACAGAGACATAAGGACACCCAGACAGACAGACACACACACAGACAGACACACAGACAGACAGACTGACAGACCGACAGAGACAGAGACATAAGGACACCCAGACAGACAGACACACACACAGACTCACAGACTGACAGACAGAGACAGACAGACACACCGACAGACACAGAGACAGATAGACACACCGACAGACAGAAATTCACAGAGACAGACACACAGACAGACAGAAACTCAGACTGAAAGACACACAGAGAAAGAGACACAGACAGACAGACACACAGACTGACAGACACACAGACAGACACACAGAGAGACACACACAGAGACAGACACACAGAAAGACTGACACACCGACAGAGACACACAGATAGACAGACTCACAAACAGACAGATGCACAGAAAGACAGACACACAGACCGACAGACAGAGAGACATAAAATACACACAAACAGACAGACACACAGACAGACAGACAGAGAGATAGAGAGACAGACAGAGACAGACAGACAGACACACAGACAGAAGACACTCAGACGGACAGACATACAGTGAGACAAAGACAGACAGACAGATTGACAGAAAGACACACAGACAGACAGACACATAGACAGACAGACACAGAGAGAGACACACAGAGAGACAGACACAGACAGACAGACACACAGACAAAGACAAACAGACACACAGACAGACACACAGATAGACAGACACACAGACATAAAGACAGAAAGACAGAGAGAGAGACAGAGAGACAGAAATAGACAGAAACTCAGACAGACACATAGACAGACAGACAGAGAGACAGAAAGACACACAGACAGGCAGACACAGAGACAGACAGACACACAGACAGACAGACAGATAGACAGAAAGACACTGACACAGACAGATACACAGACAGAGAGATAGAAAGACACACAGACAGACAGACACACAGACAAAGACCGACAGACACACAGAAAGACAAACAGGCAGACAGACTCACAGACATCTAGACAGAAAGACAGAGAGACTGACAGACAGACAGAAATAGACAGACAGACAGAAACTCAGACAGACAGACACTCAGACAGACAGACACACAGGTAGACAGACATGGAGACAGAATGACACAGAGAGAGACAGAAACACAGACAGAACGACACACAGACAGACAGAGACACACAGACAGACACAGAGACAGAAAGACACCTAGGCAGACAGACAGACACACAGAAAGACGCCTACACAGACACAGAGAAGGAAAGACTCACAGACAGACAGAGACAGACAGACAGACACTCAGACAGAGAGACACACAGACAGATAGACACACAGACAGACAGAGACAGACAGAAACTCAGACACACAGACACACAGACAGATACAGATACAGAAAGACACACGGACAGACAGAGACAAAGACTGAAAGACACATAGACAGACAGACACACAGTCAGAAAGGCACACAGTCAGAAGACACACAGACAGAAACAAACGCAGACAGACAGAGACAGAGAGACCGACACTCAGACACACAGACACACAGACACACAGACACAGAGACAGAAAGACAAACACACAGACAGGCAGACGGACGGACACAGAGAATTAAGACGCACAGACAGACAGACAAACAGAGAGACGCACAGACAGACACACAGATAGAGAGACGTACAGATAGAGGACACACAGACAGACAGAGACAGACAGACAGACATACAGACCGACAGACACACAGACAGACAGAAACACAGACAGAAATACGTACACACAGAAGACACACAGATAGCCAAACACCGAGACAGACAGATACAGACAGATAGACACGCAGAAAGACAGACACACAGACAGAAAGACTCACAGTCAGAGGACACACAGACAGACCCACAGACAGACAGACTGGGACCGACAGACACACAGACAGACTGAGACACAGACAGACAGACACAGAGAAAGAACGACACACAGACAGACAGACACAGAGACAGACTTACGCACAGACAGACAGTATCTCAGACAGAAACACAGACACACAGACAGACAGAGACAGACAGACAGAGAGAGAGACAGAAAGACAAACATAGAGACAAAGACAGACAGATAGACACACAGAGAGATAGACACACCGGCTGACAGATAGAGACACACAGACAACCGACGGACACAGAGAAAGAAAGACACAGGGAGACGGACACAGACACAGAAAGACACAGAGAGACGGACACAGAGACAGAAAGACACCGAGAGACAGACATAGAAACAGAAAGACACAGAAAGACAGACAGACAGACAGAGAGACAAAGACAGACAGATAGACACACAGACAGACAGACAGACAGAGACAGACAGACACACCTAGAGACAGATACACAGTCAGAGGACACTCAGAAAGACAGACATACAGAGAGACAAAGACAGACAGACAGACACACAGAGAGACAGACACACAGAGAGACAGACACACAGACAGACAGACACAGACAGAAAGACACAGAGAGAGAGACACAGAAAGGCACACAATAAAGACACACAGACAGAAAGACGCATAGACATAGAGACACACAGACAGAAAGACGCACAGTCCGAAGACACACAGAAAGACAGACTGACACCCAGACAGACAGACACACAGACAGACAGACACACAGACAGACAGAGAGACAGACCCACTGACAGACAGACAGTCAGAGAGACAGAGACACACACAGAGAGACAGACAGACACACAGACAGACAGACACACAGACAGACAGACAGAGACAGATACAGGGAAAGAAAGACACAGACAGACAGATACACAGACAGACAGACAGAGAGAGCAGACACACAGACAGACAGAAAGAGAGACAGAAAGGCACTCAGAGAGACAGACAGAGACAGACAGACAGACAGAGAGAGACAGACATACACAGAGAGAGATAGAAACATAGACATAGAGACAGGCAGACAGACACACAGAGAGAGATAGACAGACAGACATACAGAGAGACAGAAAGACACACAGACAGACAGACAGACAGACAGATAGACAGGGACAGACACAGAGAGAGATAGACACAGAGACAGACAGAGACAGAGACAGACAGACACAGAGACAGAAAGACGAACAGACAGAAGACACACAGACAGACAGACACACAGACAGACACAGAGACAGACACAGGGACAGAAAGACACACAGACAGACAGACACTGAGACAGACAGAAAGGCAAACAGACAGACAGACAGACAGACAGAGAGACAGACAGAGAGACAGGGACAGACACAGAGACAGATAGACACACAGACAGACAGACACAGAGACAGACAGACCCAGAGACAGAAAGACGAACAGATAGAAGACACACAGACAGACAGACACACAGACAGACAGACACAGAGACAGATACAGGGCCAGAAAGACACACAGACAGACAGACACTGGGACCAACAGACAGAGATCAGAAAGAAAGACAGAGACATACAGACAGACAGACTGACAGACAGATAGACACAGACAGAGAGAAACTCACACAGACAGACACAGAGAGAGACAGACACAGAGACAGAATGACACACAGACAGATAGACTCACAGACAGACAGACACAGAGAGAGACAGACACACAGACAAAGAGAAACAGAGAGAAAGAGACAGAAAGACACACAGACAGACAGACACACAGATAGACTGTCAGAGAGACAGAAAGACAAACAGACAGAGACAGACACACAGACAGACAGACACAGAGAAAGAAAGACACACAGACAGACAGACACAGAGACAGAGAGACATACATACTGACAGAGACAGACAGAGAGACACACAGACAAACAGAATCTCAGACGGACAGACAGTCCGTCAGAAACTCAGACAGACTGACACACAGAATGACAGACAAACAGAGAGACAGAGACAGACAGGCTGACAGACACAGCCTGACAGACAAATACAGACAGAACCTCAGACAGACAGACACAAAGACAGACACTCCGAGAGACAGAAAGGCACAGAAAGAGACGGACATACATACAGAAGGACGCACAGACAGAGGACTCCCAGACACTTAGACACACAGACAGACAGAGACAAACAGGCAGACACACAGACAGACAGAGACAGACCTAAAGACACAGAAGAACAAACAAAGACAGATAGACAACCAGACAGACAGACATACAGATTGACAGACATGGAGACAGAAAGACACCGAGAGAGACAGAAACACAGACAGAACGACACACAGACAGAGGTCTAACAGACAGTTAGACACACAGACAGACAGAGACAGAAAGACAGACACAGAGGAGCAAAGACAGACAGACAGAAACTCAGTCACACAGACACTCAGACAGACACAGAGACAGAAAGACACCTAGGCAGACAGACACACAGACAGAAAGATGCCTACACAGACACAGAGAAGGAATGACGCACAGACAGACAGAGACAGACAGACAGACATCCAGACAGACAGACCCACCGACAGACAGAGACAGACAGACAAACACAGAGACAGACAGACACGCAGAGAGACAGACAGAGACAGACAGACAGACACTCAGATAGACAGAGAGAGAGACAGAAAGACAGACAGACAGAGACAGACAGACAGACACACAGACAGACAGACAGACAGACTGACACACAGACAGACCGAGAGTCTGACAGACAGACAGACAGAGACAGTCAGAAAGAAAATAATACAGACCGACACGCGGAAAGACAGACAGACAGACAGACCGAGAGACAGAAATACAAACAGACAGACAGACACCCGGACAGACATACCCAGAGAGACAGACAGAAACACTGAAAGACAGTCAGACAGACAGCCACACAGACAGAGACAGAGAGACACAGAGACAGACAGACACACAGAGAGACAGACACAGAGACAGACAAACACACTGAGAGACAGACACAGGGACAGAAAGACACAAAGACAGAGAGAGACAGACACACACAGAGAGAGATAGAAAGACACACAAACAGACAGACACACAGACAGACAGACACAGAGACAGACAGACAGAATGAAAGACACTCAGGCAGACAGACACACAGACAGAGGCAGACAGACACAGAGTCAGACAGACACACAGAGAAACATACAGAGAAACAGGAAGACACAAAGACAGAGAGAGACAGACACACAGACATACAGACAGACATAGACAGACAGACACACAGACAGACAGACAGAGACACACAGAGAGACAGACACAGAAAAAGACAGACACACAGAAAGACAGACACACAGACAGACAGAGAGAGAGACAGAAAGACAGACAGACAGAGACAGACAGACAGACACACAGACAGAGAGGGAGAGAGACAGAAAGACAGACAGACAGAGAATGACTGACAGACACACAGACAGACCGACAGAGAGACAGACAGACACACAGACAAACAGAAACAGAGAGACAGACACAGAGACAGAAAGAGACACAGACAGACAGACACAGAGACAGACACAGGGACAGAAAGACACAGACGGACAGACACACAGAGAGACTGACAGAGATAGACAGACACACAGACAGACAGACACACAGACAGACAGAGAGAGAGACAGAAAGAGAGACAGACAGAGAAAGACTGACAGACACACAAACAGACAGACACACAGACCGACAGACAGAGAGACATAAAAACACAGACAGAAAGACAGAGAGACAGAGAGACAGACAGAGACAGACAGACACACAGACAGACAGACACACAGACAGAGAGACCCATAGACAGAGAGACACACAGACAGACACACAGAGAGACAGACACAAAGACACAGAGACAGAAAGGCAGAGAGACAGACAGACAGACAGAAATAGACAAACAGACAGAAACTCAGACAGACAGACACACACACAAACAGACAGAGCGACAGAAAGGCACACAAACAGACAGACACACAGAAAGACAGACCCACAGACAGACCCACAGACAGAGACAGACAGACACAGAGACAGACAGACACACAGAGATACAGAGACAGAGACAGAAAGACACAAAGACAGAGAGAGACAGACACACAGACAGAGAGAATAAAGACACACAGACAGACAGACACACAGACAGGGAGACACCGAGACAGAGAGACAGAAAGACTGAAAGACAATCAGAGAAACAGATACAGAGACAGAGACAGACAGACACAGAGACAGACAGACACACAGAGAAACTGACACACAGACAGACAGACACAGAGACAGACAGACAGAAACACTGAAAGACACTCAGACAGTTAGACACACAGACAGAGACAGACAGACAGAGAGACAGACAGACACACAGAGAGACAGACACTTAGACAGAAAGACACACAGAGAGAAATACACACACAGAGAGATAGAAAGACAGACAGACAGACACAGAGACAGACAGAAAGAAAGACTGAAAGACACTCAGAGAGACAGACACACAGACAGAGACAGACAGACACACAGACAGACAGACACACAGACAAACAGAAACAGAGAGACAGACAGACGCATAGACAGACAGACAAACAGAAAGACACACAGACAGACCGACACAGAGACAGACAGACACATAGACAAACAGAAACAGAGAGACCGATACAGAGACAGAAAGACACACAGACAGACAGACACACAGACAGACAGACACACAGACAGACAGATACACAGACAGAAAGACACACAGAGAGAGCCAGACAGACACACCGAAAGACAAACACACAGACCGACAGACACAGAGACAGACAAAGGAACAGACAGACCCAGACAGACAGACATACAGAGAGACAGACAGAGACAGACAGACACACTGACAGACAGACACACAGACTGACAGACACACAGACAGAGACACATAGACAGTCACACAGAGAGACAGATAGAGAAAGACAGACAGACAAATTGACACACAGACAGACAGACTCAGACAGACAGACAGACACAGAGACATAATGACACCCAGACAGACAGACACACACACAGACAGACACACAGACAGACAGACTGACAGACCGACAGAGACAGAGACATAAGGACACCCAGACAGACAGACACACACACTGACTCACAGACTGACAGACAGAGACAGACAGACACACCGACAGACACAGAGACAGATAGACACACCGACAGACAGAAATTCACAGAGACAGACACACAGACAGACAGAAACTCAGACTGAAAGACACACAGAGAAAGAGACACAGACAGACAGACACACAGACTGACAGACACACAGACAGACACACAGAGAGACACACACAGAGACAGACACACAGAAAGACTGACACACCGACAGAGACACACAGATAGACAGACTCACAAACAGACAGACGCACAGAAAGACAGACACACAGACCGACAGACAGAGAGACATAAAATACACACAAACAGACAGACACACAGACAGACAGACAGAGAGATAGAGAGACGGACAGAGACAGACAGACAGACACACAGACAGAAGACACTCAGACGGACAGACATACAGTGAGACAAAGACAGACAGACAGATTGACAGAAAGACACACAGACAGACAGACACATAGACAGACAGACACAGAGAGAGACACACAGAGAGACAGACACAGACAGACAGACACACAGACAAAGACAAACAGACACACAGACAGACACACAGATAGACAGACACACAGACATAAAGACAGAAAGACAGAGAGAGAGACAGAGAGACAGAAATAGACAGAAACTCAGACAGACACATAGACAGACAGACAGAGAGACAGAAAGACACACAGACAGGCAGACACAGAGACAGACAGACACACAGACAGACAGACAGATAGACAGAAAGACACTGACACAGACAGATACACAGACAGAGAGATAGAAAGACACACAGACAGACAGACACACAGACAAAGACCGACAGACACACAGAAAGACAAACAGGCAGACAGACGCACAGACATCTAGACAGAAAGACAGAGAGACTGACAGACAGACAGAAATAGACAGACAGACAGAAACTCAGACAGACAGACACTCAGACAGACAGACACACAGGTAGACAGACATGGAGACAGAAAGACACAGAGAGAGACAGAAACACAGACAGAATGACACACAGACAGACAGAGACACACAGACAGACACAGAGACAGAAAGACACCTAGGCAGACAGACAGACAGACAGAAAGACGCCTACACAGACACAGAGAAGGAAAGACTCACAGACAGACAGAGACAGACAGACAGACACTCAGAGAGACACACAGACAGATAGACACACAGACAGACAGAGACAGACAGAAACTCAGACACACAGACACACAGACAGATACAGATACAGAAAGACACACGGACAGACAGAGACAAAGACTGAAAGACACATAGACAGACAGACACACAGTCAGAAAGGCACACAGTCAGAAGACACACAGACAGAAACAAACGCAGACAGACAGAGACAGAGAGACCGACACTCAGACACACAGACACACAGACACACAGACACAGAGACAGAAAGACAAACACACAGACAGGCAGACGGACGGACACAGAGAATTAAGACGCACAGACAGACAGACAAACAGAGAGACGCACAGACAGACACACAGATAGAGAGACGTACAGATAGAGGACACACAGACAGACAGAGACAGACAGACAGACATACAGACCGACAGACACACAGACAGACAGAAACACAGACAGAAATACGTACACACAGAAGACACACAGATAGCCAAACACCAAGACAGACAGATACAGACAGATAGACACGCAGAAAGACAGACACACAGACAGAAAGACTCACAGTCAGAGGACACACAGACAGACCCACAGACAGACAGACTGGGACCGACAGACACACAGACAGACTGAGACACAGACAGACAGACACAGAGAAAGAAAGACACACAGACAGACAGACACAGAGACAGACTTACGCACAGACAGACAGTATCTCAGACAGAAACACAGACACACAGACAGACAGAGACAGACAGACAGAGAGAGAGACAGAAAGACAAACATAGAGACAAAGACAGACAGATAGACACACAGAGAGATAGACACACCGGCTGACAGATAGAGACACACAGACAACCGACGGACACAGAGAAAGAAAGACACAGAGAGACGGACACAGACACAGAAAGACACAGAGAGACGGACACAGAGACAGAAAGACACCGAGAGACAGACATAGAAACAGAAAGACACAGAAAGACACACAGACAGACAGAGAGACAAAGACAGACAGGTAGACACACAGACAGACAGACAGACAGAGACAGACAGACACACCTAGAGACAGATACACAGTCAGAGGACACTCAGAAAGACAGACATACAGAGAGACAAAGACAGACAGACAGACACACAGAGAGACAGACACACAGAGAGACAGACACACAGACAGACAGACACAGACAGAAAGACACAGAGAGAGAGACACAGAAAGGCACACAATAAAGACACACAGACAGAAAGACGCATAGACATAGAGACACACAGACAGAAAGACGCACAGTCCGAAGACACACAGAAAGACAGACTGACACCCAGACAGACAGACACACAGACAGACAGACACACAGACAGACAGAGAGACAGACCCACTGACAGACAGACAGTCAGAGAGACAGAGACACACACAGAGAGACAGACAGACACACAGACAGACAGACACACAGACAGACAGACAGAGACAGATACAGGGAAAGAAAGACACAGACAGACAGATACACAGACAGACAGACAGAGAGAGCAGACACACAGACAGACAGAAAGAGAGACAGAAAGGCACTCAGAGAGACAGACAGAGACAGACAGACAGACAGAGAGAGACAGACATACACAGAGAGAGATAGAAACATAGACATAGAGACAGGCAGACAGACACACAGAGAGAGATAGACAGACAGACATACAGAGAGACAGAAAGACACACAGACAGACAGACAGACAGACAGATAGACAGGGACAGACACAGAGAGAGATAGACACAGAGACAGACAGAGACAGAGACAGACAGACACAGAGACAGAAAGACGAACAGACAGAAGACACACAGACAGACAGACACACAGACAGACACAGAGACAGACACAGGGACAGAAAGACACACAGACAGACAGACACTGAGACAGACAGAAAGGCAAACAGACAGACAGACAGACAGACAGAGAGACAGACAGAGAGACAGGGACAGACACAGAGACAGATAGACACACAGACAGACAGACACAGAGACAGACAGACCCAGAGACAGAAAGACGAACAGATAGAAGACACACAGACAGACAGACACACAGACAGACAGACACAGAGACAGATACAGGGCCAGAAAGACACACAGACAGACAGACACTGGGACCAACAGACAGAGATCAGAAAGAAAGACAGAGACATACAGACAGACAGACTGACAGACAGATAGACACAGACAGAGAGAAACTCACACAGACAGACACAGAGAGAGACAGACACAGAGACAGAATGACACACAGACAGATAGACTCACAGACAGACAGACACAGAGAGAGACAGACACACAGACAAAGAGAAACAGAGAGAAAGAGACAGAAAGACACACAGACAGACAGACACACAGATAGACTGTCAGAGAGACAGAAAGACAAACAGACAGAGACAGACACACAGACAGACAGACACAGAGAAAGAAAGACACACAGACAGACAGACACAGAGACAGAGAGACATACATACTGACAGAGACAGACAGAGAGACACACAGACAAACAGAATCTCAGACGGACAGACAGTCCGTCAGAAACTCAGACAGACTGACACACAGAATGACAGACAAACAGAGAGACAGAGACAGACAGGCTGACAGACACAGCCTGACAGACAAATACAGACAGAACCTCAGACAGACAGACACAAAGACAGACACTCCGAGAGACAGAAAGGCACAGAAAGAGACGGACATACATACAGAAGGACGCACAGACAGAGGACTCCCAGACACTTAGACACACAGACAGACAGAGACAAACAGGCAGACACACAGACAGACAGAGACAGACCTAAAGACACAGAAGAACAAACAAAGACAGATAGACAACCAGACAGACAGACATACAGATTGACAGACATGGAGACAGAAAGACACCGAGAGAGACAGAAACACAGACAGAACGACACACAGACAGAGGTCTAACAGACAGTTAGACACACAGACAGACAGAGACAGAAAGACAGACACAGAGGAGCAAAGACAGACAGACAGAAACTCAGTCACACAGACACTCAGACAGACACAGAGACAGAAAGACACCTAGGCAGACAGACACACAGACAGAAAGATGCCTACACAGACACAGAGAAGGAATGACGCACAGACAGACAGAGACAGACAGACAGACATCCAGACAGACAGACCCACCGACAGACAGAGACAGACAGACAAACACAGAGACAGACAGACACGCAGAGAGACAGACAGAGACAGACAGACAGACACTCAGATAGACAGAGAGAGAGACAGAAAGACAGACAGACAGAGACAGACAGACAGACACACAGACAGACAGACAGACAGACTGACACACAGACAGACCGAGAGTCTGACAGACAGACAGACAGAGACAGTCAGAAAGAAAATAATACAGACCGACACGCGGAAAGACAGACAGACAGACAGACCGAGAGACAGAAATACAAACAGACAGACAGACACCCGGACAGACATACCCAGAGAGACAGACAGAAACACTGAAAGACAGTCAGACAGACAGCCACACAGACAGAGACAGAGAGACACAGAGACAGACAGACACACAGAGAGACAGACACAGAGACAGACAAACACACTGAGAGACAGACACAGGGACAGAAAGACACAAAGACAGAGAGAGACAGACACACACAGAGAGAGATAGAAAGACACACAAACAGACAGACACACAGACAGACAGACACAGAGACAGACAGACAGAATGAAAGACACTCAGGCAGACAGACACACAGACAGAGGCAGACAGACACAGAGTCAGACAGACACACAGAGAAACATACAGAGAAACAGGAAGACACAAAGACAGAGAGAGACAGACACACAGACATACAGACAGACATAGACAGACAGACACACAGACAGACAGACAGAGACACACAGAGAGACAGACACAGAAAAAGACAGACACACAGAAAGACAGACACACAGACAGACAGAGAGAGAGACAGAAAGACAGACAGACAGAGACAGACAGACAGACACACAGACAGAGAGGGAGAGAGACAGAAAGACAGACAGACAGAGAATGACTGACAGACACACAGACAGACCGACAGA
The DNA here is from genome assembly GCF_027409185.1 of Cynocephalus volans. Classification (NCBI taxonomy): domain Eukaryota; kingdom Metazoa; phylum Chordata; class Mammalia; order Dermoptera; family Cynocephalidae; genus Cynocephalus; species Cynocephalus volans. The sequence goes on from NC_084478.1 coordinate 176,251,431, forward strand.
GAGACAGACAGACACACAGACAAACAGAAACAGAGAGACAGACACAGAGACAGAAAGAGACACAGACAGACAGACACAGAGACAGACACAGGGACAGAAAGACACAGACGGACAGACACACAGAGAGACTGACAGAGATAGACAGACACACAGACAGACAGACACACAGACAGACAGAGAGAGAGACAGAAAGAGAGACAGACAGAGAAAGACTGACAGACACACAAACAGACAGACACACAGACCGACAGACAGAGAGACATAAAAACACAGACAGAAAGACAGAGAGACAGAGAGACAGACAGAGACAGACAGACACACAGACAGACAGACACACAGACAGAGAGACCCATAGACAGAGAGACACACAGACAGACACACAGAGAGACAGACACAAAGACACAGAGACAGAAAGGCAGAGAGACAGACAGACAGACAGAAATAGACAAACAGACAGAAACTCAGACAGACAGACACACACACAAACAGACAGAGCGACAGAAAGGCACACAAACAGACAGACACACAGAAAGACAGACCCACAGACAGACCCACAGACAGAGACAGACAGACACAGAGACAGACAGACACACAGAGATACAGAGACAGAGACAGAAAGACACAAAGACAGAGAGAGACAGACACACAGACAGAGAGAATAAAGACACACAGACAGACAGACACACAGACAGGGAGACACCGAGACAGAGAGACAGAAAGACTGAAAGACAATCAGAGAAACAGATACAGAGACAGAGACAGACAGACACAGAGACAGACAGACACACAGAGAAACTGACACACAGACAGACAGACACAGAGACAGACAGACAGAAACACTGAAAGACACTCAGACAGTTAGACACACAGACAGAGACAGACAGACAGAGAGACAGACAGACACACAGAGAGACAGACACTTAGACAGAAAGACACACAGAGAGAAATACACACACAGAGAGATAGAAAGACAGACAGACAGACACAGAGACAGACAGAAAGAAAGACTGAAAGACACTCAGAGAGACAGACACACAGACAGAGACAGACAGACACACAGACAGACAGACACACAGACAAACAGAAACAGAGAGACAGACAGACGCATAGACAGACAGACAAACAGAAAGACACACAGACAGACCGACACAGAGACAGACAGACACATAGACAAACAGAAACAGAGAGACCGATACAGAGACAGAAAGACACACAGACAGACAGACACACAGACAGACAGACACACAGACAGACAGATACACAGACAGAAAGACACACAGAGAGAGCCAGACAGACACACCGAAAGACAAACACACAGACCGACAGACACAGAGACAGACAAAGGAACAGACAGACCCAGACAGACAGACATACAGAGAGACAGACAGAGACAGACAGACACACTGACAGACAGACACACAGACTGACAGACACACAGACAGAGACACATAGACAGTCACACAGAGAGACAGATAGAGAAAGACAGACAGACAAATTGACACACAGACAGACAGACTCAGACAGACAGACAGACACAGAGACATAATGACACCCAGACAGACAGACACACACACAGACAGACACACAGACAGACAGACTGACAGACCGACAGAGACAGAGACATAAGGACACCCAGACAGACAGACACACACACTGACTCACAGACTGACAGACAGAGACAGACAGACACACCGACAGACACAGAGACAGATAGACACACCGACAGACAGAAATTCACAGAGACAGACACACAGACAGACAGAAACTCAGACTGAAAGACACACAGAGAAAGAGACACAGACAGACAGACACACAGACTGACAGACACACAGACAGACACACAGAGAGACACACACAGAGACAGACACACAGAAAGACTGACACACCGACAGAGACACACAGATAGACAGACTCACAAACAGACAGACGCACAGAAAGACAGACACACAGACCGACAGACAGAGAGACATAAAATACACACAAACAGACAGACACACAGACAGACAGACAGAGAGATAGAGAGACGGACAGAGACAGACAGACAGACACACAGACAGAAGACACTCAGACGGACAGACATACAGTGAGACAAAGACAGACAGACAGATTGACAGAAAGACACACAGACAGACAGACACATAGACAGACAGACACAGAGAGAGACACACAGAGAGACAGACACAGACAGACAGACACACAGACAAAGACAAACAGACACACAGACAGACACACAGATAGACAGACACACAGACATAAAGACAGAAAGACAGAGAGAGAGACAGAGAGACAGAAATAGACAGAAACTCAGACAGACACATAGACAGACAGACAGAGAGACAGAAAGACACACAGACAGGCAGACACAGAGACAGACAGACACACAGACAGACAGACAGATAGACAGAAAGACACTGACACAGACAGATACACAGACAGAGAGATAGAAAGACACACAGACAGACAGACACACAGACAAAGACCGACAGACACACAGAAAGACAAACAGGCAGACAGACGCACAGACATCTAGACAGAAAGACAGAGAGACTGACAGACAGACAGAAATAGACAGACAGACAGAAACTCAGACAGACAGACACTCAGACAGACAGACACACAGGTAGACAGACATGGAGACAGAAAGACACAGAGAGAGACAGAAACACAGACAGAATGACACACAGACAGACAGAGACACACAGACAGACACAGAGACAGAAAGACACCTAGGCAGACAGACAGACAGACAGAAAGACGCCTACACAGACACAGAGAAGGAAAGACTCACAGACAGACAGAGACAGACAGACAGACACTCAGAGAGACACACAGACAGATAGACACACAGACAGACAGAGACAGACAGAAACTCAGACACACAGACACACAGACAGATACAGATACAGAAAGACACACGGACAGACAGAGACAAAGACTGAAAGACACATAGACAGACAGACACACAGTCAGAAAGGCACACAGTCAGAAGACACACAGACAGAAACAAACGCAGACAGACAGAGACAGAGAGACCGACACTCAGACACACAGACACACAGACACACAGACACAGAGACAGAAAGACAAACACACAGACAGGCAGACGGACGGACACAGAGAATTAAGACGCACAGACAGACAGACAAACAGAGAGACGCACAGACAGACACACAGATAGAGAGACGTACAGATAGAGGACACACAGACAGACAGAGACAGACAGACAGACATACAGACCGACAGACACACAGACAGACAGAAACACAGACAGAAATACGTACACACAGAAGACACACAGATAGCCAAACACCAAGACAGACAGATACAGACAGATAGACACGCAGAAAGACAGACACACAGACAGAAAGACTCACAGTCAGAGGACACACAGACAGACCCACAGACAGACAGACTGGGACCGACAGACACACAGACAGACTGAGACACAGACAGACAGACACAGAGAAAGAAAGACACACAGACAGACAGACACAGAGACAGACTTACGCACAGACAGACAGTATCTCAGACAGAAACACAGACACACAGACAGACAGAGACAGACAGACAGAGAGAGAGACAGAAAGACAAACATAGAGACAAAGACAGACAGATAGACACACAGAGAGATAGACACACCGGCTGACAGATAGAGACACACAGACAACCGACGGACACAGAGAAAGAAAGACACAGAGAGACGGACACAGACACAGAAAGACACAGAGAGACGGACACAGAGACAGAAAGACACCGAGAGACAGACATAGAAACAGAAAGACACAGAAAGACACACAGACAGACAGAGAGACAAAGACAGACAGGTAGACACACAGACAGACAGACAGACAGAGACAGACAGACACACCTAGAGACAGATACACAGTCAGAGGACACTCAGAAAGACAGACATACAGAGAGACAAAGACAGACAGACAGACACACAGAGAGACAGACACACAGAGAGACAGACACACAGACAGACAGACACAGACAGAAAGACACAGAGAGAGAGACACAGAAAGGCACACAATAAAGACACACAGACAGAAAGACGCATAGACATAGAGACACACAGACAGAAAGACGCACAGTCCGAAGATACACAGAAAGACAGACTGACACCCAGACAGACAGACACACAGACAGACAGAGAGACAGACAGACAGAGAGACAGACCCACTGACAGACAGCCAGTCAGAGAGACAGAGACACACACAGAGAGACAGACAGACACACAGACAGACAGACACACAGACAGACAGACAGAGACAGATACAGGGAAAGAAAGACACAGACAGACAGATACACAGACAGACAGACAGAGAGAGCAGACACACAGACAGACAGAAAGAGAGACAGAAAGGCACTCAGAGAGACAGACAGAGACAGACAGACAGACAGAGAGAGACAGACATACACAGAGAGAGATAGAAACATAGACATAGAGACAGGCAGACAGACACACAGAGAGAGATAGACAGACAGACATACAGAGAGACAGAAAGACACACAGACAGACAGACAGACAGACAGATAGACAGGGACAGACACAGAGAGAGATAGACACAGAGACAGACAGAGACAGAGACAGACAGACACAGAGACAGAAAGACGAACAGACAGAAGACACACAGACAGACAGACACACAGACAGACACAGAGACAGACACAGGGACAGAAAGACACACAGACAGACAGACACTGAGACAGACAGAAAGGCAAACAGACAGACAGACAGACAGACAGAGAGACAGACAGAGAGACAGGGACAGACACAGAGACAGATAGACACACAGACAGACAGACACAGAGACAGACAGACCCAGAGACAGAAAGACGAACAGATAGAAGACACACAGACAGACAGACACACAGACAGACAGACACAGAGACAGATACAGGGCCAGAAAGACACACAGACAGACAGACACTGGGACCAACAGACAGAGATCAGAAAGAAAGACAGAGACATACAGACAGACAGACTGACAGACAGATAGACACAGACAGAGAGAAACTCACACAGACAGACACAGAGAGAGACAGACACAGAGACAGAATGACACACAGACAGATAGACTCACAGACAGACAGACACAGAGAGAGACAGACACACAGACAAAGAGAAACAGAGAGAAAGAGACAGAAAGACACACAGACAGACAGACACACAGATAGACTGTCAGAGAGACAGAAAGACAAACAGACAGAGACAGACACACAGACAGACAGACACAGAGAAAGAAAGACACACAGACAGACAGACACAGAGACAGAGAGACATACATACTGACAGAGACAGACAGAGAGACACACAGACAAACAGAATCTCAGACGGACAGACAGTCCGTCAGAAACTCAGACAGACTGACACACAGAATGACAGACAAACAGAGAGACAGAGACAGACAGGCTGACAGACACAGCCTGACAGACAAATACAGACAGAACCTCAGACAGACAGACACAAAGACAGACACTCCGAGAGACAGAAAGGCACAGAAAGAGACGGACATACATACAGAAGGACGCACAGACAGAGGACTCCCAGACACTTAGACACACAGACAGACAGAGACAAACAGGCAGACACACAGACAGACAGAGACAGACCTAAAGACACAGAAGAACAAACAAAGACAGATAGACAACCAGACAGACAGACATACAGATTGACAGACATGGAGACAGAAAGACACCGAGAGAGACAGAAACACAGACAGAACGACACACAGACAGAGGTCTAACAGACAGTTAGACACACAGACAGACAGAGACAGAAAGACAGACACAGAGGAGCAAAGACAGACAGACAGAAACTCAGTCACACAGACACTCAGACAGACACAGAGACAGAAAGACACCTAGGCAGACAGACACACAGACAGAAAGATGCCTACACAGACACAGAGAAGGAATGACGCACAGACAGACAGAGACAGACAGACAGACATCCAGACAGACAGACCCACCGACAGACAGAGACAGACAGACAAACACAGAGACAGACAGACACGCAGAGAGACAGACAGAGACAGACAGACAGACACTCAGATAGACAGAGAGAGAGACAGAAAGACAGACAGACAGAGACAGACAGACAGACACACAGACAGACAGACAGACAGACTGACACACAGACAGACCGAGAGTCTGACAGACAGACAGACAGAGACAGTCAGAAAGAAAATAATACAGACCGACACGCGGAAAGACAGACAGACAGACAGACCGAGAGACAGAAATACAAACAGACAGACAGACACCCGGACAGACATACCCAGAGAGACAGACAGAAACACTGAAAGACAGTCAGACAGACAGCCACACAGACAGAGACAGAGAGACACAGAGACAGACAGACACACAGAGAGACAGACACAGAGACAGACAAACACACTGAGAGACAGACACAGGGACAGAAAGACACAAAGACAGAGAGAGACAGACACACACAGAGAGAGATAGAAAGACACACAAACAGACAGACACACAGACAGACAGACACAGAGACAGACAGACAGAATGAAAGACACTCAGGCAGACAGACACACAGACAGAGGCAGACAGACACAGAGTCAGACAGACACACAGAGAAACATACAGAGAAACAGGAAGACACAAAGACAGAGAGAGACAGACACACAGACATACAGACAGACATAGACAGACAGACACACAGACAGACAGACAGAGACACACAGAGAGACAGACACAGAAAAAGACAGACACACAGAAAGACAGACACACAGACAGACAGAGAGAGAGACAGAAAGACAGACAGACAGAGACAGACAGACAGACACACAGACAGAGAGGGAGAGAGACAGAAAGACAGACAGACAGAGAATGACTGACAGACACACAGACAGACCGACAGAGAGACAGACAGACACACAGACAAACAGAAACAGAGAGACAGACACAGAGACAGAAAGAGACACAGACAGACAGACACAGAGACAGACACAGGGACAGAAAGACACAGACGGACAGACACACAGAGAGACTGACAGAGATAGACAGACACACAGACAGACAGACACACAGACAGACAGAGAGAGAGACAGAAAGAGAGACAGACAGAGAAAGACTGACAGACACACAAACAGACAGACACACAGACCGACAGACAGAGAGACATAAAAACACAGACAGAAAGACAGAGAGACAGAGAGACAGACAGAGACAGACAGACACACAGACAGACAGACACACAGACAGAGAGACCCATAGACAGAGAGACACACAGACAGACACACAGAGAGACAGACACAAAGACACAGAGACAGAAAGGCAGAGAGACAGACAGACAGACAGAAATAGACAAACAGACAGAAACTCAGACAGACAGACACACACACAAACAGACAGAGCGACAGAAAGGCACACAAACAGACAGACACACAGAAAGACAGACCCACAGACAGACCCACAGACAGAGACAGACAGACACAGAGACAGACAGACACACAGAGATACAGAGACAGAGACAGAAAGACACAAAGACAGAGAGAGACAGACACACAGACAGAGAGAATAAAGACACACAGACAGACAGACACACAGACAGGGAGACACCGAGACAGAGAGACAGAAAGACTGAAAGACAATCAGAGAAACAGATACAGAGACAGAGACAGACAGACACAGAGACAGACAGACACACAGAGAAACTGACACACAGACAGACAGACACAGAGACAGACAGACAGAAACACTGAAAGACACTCAGACAGTTAGACACACAGACAGAGACAGACAGACAGAGAGACAGACAGACACACAGAGAGACAGACACTTAGACAGAAAGACACACAGAGAGAAATACACACACAGAGAGATAGAAAGACAGACAGACAGACACAGAGACAGACAGAAAGAAAGACTGAAAGACACTCAGAGAGACAGACACACAGACAGAGACAGACAGACACACAGACAGACAGACACACAGACAAACAGAAACAGAGAGACAGACAGACGCATAGACAGACAGACAAACAGAAAGACACACAGACAGACCGACACAGAGACAGACAGACACATAGACAAACAGAAACAGAGAGACCGATACAGAGACAGAAAGACACACAGACAGACAGACACACAGACAGACAGACACACAGACAGACAGATACACAGACAGAAAGACACACAGAGAGAGCCAGACAGACACACCGAAAGACAAACACACAGACCGACAGACACAGAGACAGACAAAGGAACAGACAGACCCAGACAGACAGACATACAGAGAGACAGACAGAGACAGACAGACACACTGACAGACAGACACACAGACTGACAGACACACAGACAGAGACACATAGACAGTCACACAGAGAGACAGATAGAGAAAGACAGACAGACAAATTGACACACAGACAGACAGACTCAGACAGACAGACAGACACAGAGACATAATGACACCCAGACAGACAGACACACACACAGACAGACACACAGACAGACAGACTGACAGACCGACAGAGACAGAGACATAAGGACACCCAGACAGACAGACACACACACTGACTCACAGACTGACAGACAGAGACAGACAGACACACCGACAGACACAGAGACAGATAGACACACCGACAGACAGAAATTCACAGAGACAGACACACAGACAGACAGAAACTCAGACTGAAAGACACACAGAGAAAGAGACACAGACAGACAGACACACAGACTGACAGACACACAGACAGACACACAGAGAGACACACACAGAGACAGACACACAGAAAGACTGACACACCGACAGAGACACACAGATAGACAGACTCACAAACAGACAGACGCACAGAAAGACAGACACACAGACCGACAGACAGAGAGACATAAAATACACACAAACAGACAGACACACAGACAGACAGACAGAGAGATAGAGAGACGGACAGAGACAGACAGACAGACACACAGACAGAAGACACTCAGACGGACAGACATACAGTGAGACAAAGACAGACAGACAGATTGACAGAAAGACACACAGACAGACAGACACATAGACAGACAGACACAGAGAGAGACACACAGAGAGACAGACACAGACAGACAGACACACAGACAAAGACAAACAGACACACAGACAGACACACAGATAGACAGACACACAGACATAAAGACAGAAAGACAGAGAGAGAGACAGAGAGACAGAAATAGACAGAAACTCAGACAGACACATAGACAGACAGACAGAGAGACAGAAAGACACACAGACAGGCAGACACAGAGACAGACAGACACACAGACAGACAGACAGATAGACAGAAAGACACTGACACAGACAGATACACAGACAGAGAGATAGAAAGACACACAGACAGACAGACACACAGACAAAGACCGACAGACACACAGAAAGACAAACAGGCAGACAGACGCACAGACATCTAGACAGAAAGACAGAGAGACTGACAGACAGACAGAAATAGACAGACAGACAGAAACTCAGACAGACAGACACTCAGACAGACAGACACACAGGTAGACAGACATGGAGACAGAAAGACACAGAGAGAGACAGAAACACAGACAGAATGACACACAGACAGACAGAGACACACAGACAGACACAGAGACAGAAAGACACCTAGGCAGACAGACAGACAGACAGAAAGACGCCTACACAGACACAGAGAAGGAAAGACTCACAGACAGACAGAGACAGACAGACAGACACTCAGAGAGACACACAGACAGATAGACACACAGACAGACAGAGACAGACAGAAACTCAGACACACAGACACACAGACAGATACAGATACAGAAAGACACACGGACAGACAGAGACAAAGACTGAAAGACACATAGACAGACAGACACACAGTCAGAAAGGCACACAGTCAGAAGACACACAGACAGAAACAAACGCAGACAGACAGAGACAGAGAGACCGACACTCAGACACACAGACACACAGACACACAGACACAGAGACAGAAAGACAAACACACAGACAGGCAGACGGACGGACACAGAGAATTAAGACGCACAGACAGACAGACAAACAGAGAGACGCACAGACAGACACACAGATAGAGAGACGTACAGATAGAGGACACACAGACAGACAGAGACAGACAGACAGACATACAGACCGACAGACACACAGACAGACAGAAACACAGACAGAAATACGTACACACAGAAGACACACAGATAGCCAAACACCGAGACAGACAGATACAGACAGATAGACACGCAGAAAGACAGACACACAGACAGAAAGACTCACAGTCAGAGGACACACAGACAGACCCACAGACAGACAGACTGGGACCGACAGACACACAGACAGACTGAGACACAGACAGACAGACACAGAGAAAGAACGACACACAGACAGACAGACACAGAGACAGACTTACGCACAGACAGACAGTATCTCAGACAGAAACACAGACACACAGACAGACAGAGACAGACAGACAGAGAGAGAGACAGAAAGACAAACATAGAGACAAAGACAGACAGATAGACACACAGAGAGATAGACACACCGGCTGACAGATAGAGACACACAGACAACCGACGGACACAGAGAAAGAAAGACACAGAGAGACGGACACAGACACAGAAAGACACAGAGAGACGGACACAGAGACAGAAAGACACCGAGAGACAGACATAGAAACAGAAAGACACAGAAAGACAGACAGACAGACAGAGAGACAAAGACAGACAGATAGACACACAGACAGACAGACAGACAGAGACAGACAGACACACCTAGAGACAGATACACAGTCAGAGGACACTCAGAAAGACAGACATACAGAGAGACAAAGACAGACAGACAGACACACAGAGAGACAGACACACAGAGAGACAGACACACAGACAGACAGACACAGACAGAAAGACACAGAGAGAGAGACACAGAAAGGCACACAATAAAGACACACAGACAGAAAGACGCATAGACATAGAGACACACAGACAGAAAGACGCACAGTCCGAAGACACACAGAAAGACAGACTGACACCCAGACAGACAGACACACAGACAGACAGAGAGACAGACAGACAGAGAGACAGACCCACTGACAGACAGCCAGTCAGAGAGACAGAGACACACACAGAGAGACAGACAGACACACAGACAGACAGACACACAGACAGACAGACAGAGACAGATACAGGGAAAGAAAGACACAGACAGACAGATACACAGACAGACAGACAGAGAGAGCAGACACACAGACAGACAGAAAGAGAGACAGAAAGGCACTCAGAGAGACAGACAGAGACAGACAGACAGACAGAGAGAGACAGACATACACAGAGAGAGATAGAAACATAGACATAGAGACAGGCAGACAGACACACAGAGAGAGATAGACAGACAGACATACAGAGAGACAGAAAGACACACAGACAGACAGACAGACAGACAGATAGACAGGGACAGACACAGAGAGAGATAGACACAGAGACAGACAGAGACAGAGACAGACAGACACAGAGACAGAAAGACGAACAGACAGAAGACACACAGACAGAGAGACACACAGACAGACACAGAGACAGACACAGGGACAGAAAGACACACAGACAGACAGACACTGAGACAGACAGAAAGGCAAACAGACAGACAGACAGACAGACAGAGAGACAGACAGAGAGACAGGGACAGACACAGAGACAGATAGACACACAGACAGACAGACACAGAGACAGACAGACCCAGAGACAGAAAGACGAACAGATAGAAGACACACAGACAGACAGACACACAGACAGACAGACACAGAGACAGATACAGGGCCAGAAAGACACACAGACAGACAGACACTGGGACCAACAGACAGAGATCAGAAAGAAAGACAGAGACATACAGACAGACAGACTGACAGACAGATAGACACAGACAGAGAGAAACTCACACAGACAGACACAGAGAGAGACAGACACAGAGACAGAATGACACACAGACAGATAGACTCACAGACAGACAGACACAGAGAGAGACAGACACACAGACAAAGAGAAACAGAGAGAAAGAGACAGAAAGACACACAGACAGACAGACACACAGATAGACTGTCAGAGAGACAGAAAGACAAACAGACAGAGACAGACACACAGACAGACAGACACAGAGAAAGAAAGACACACAGACAGACAGACACAGAGACAGAGAGACATACATACTGACAGAGACAGACAGAGAGACACACAGACAAACAGAATCTCAGACGGACAGACAGTCCGTCAGAAACTCAGACAGACTGACACACAGAATGACAGACAAACAGAGAGACAGAGACAGACAGGCTGACAGACACAGCCTGACAGACAAATACAGACAGAACCTCAGACAGACAGACACAAAGACAGACACTCCGAGAGACAGAAAGGCACAGAAAGAGACGGACATACATACAGAAGGACGCACAGACAGAGGACTCCCAGACACTTAGACACACAGACAGACAGAGACAAACAGGCAGACACACAGACAGACAGAGACAGACCTAAAGACACAGAAGAACAAACAAAGACAGATAGACAACCAGACAGACAGACATACAGATTGACAGACATGGAGACAGAAAGACACCGAGAGAGACAGAAACACAGACAGAACGACACACAGACAGAGGTCTAACAGACAGTTAGACACACAGACAGACAGAGACAGAAAGACAGACACAGAGGAGCAAAGACAGACAGACAGAAACTCAGTCACACAGACACTCAGACAGACACAGAGACAGAAAGACACCTAGGCAGACAGACACACAGACAGAAAGATGCCTACACAGACACAGAGAAGGAATGACGCACAGACAGACAGAGACAGACAGACAGACATCCAGACAGACAGACCCACCGACAGACAGAGACAGACAGACAAACACAGAGACAGACAGACACGCAGAGAGACAGACAGAGACAGACAGACAGACACTCAGATAGACAGAGAGAGAGACAGAAAGACAGACAGACAGAGACAGACAGACAGACACACAGACAGACAGACAGACAGACTGACACACAGACAGACCGAGAGTCTGACAGACAGACAGACAGAGACAGTCAGAAAGAAAATAATACAGACCGACACGCGGAAAGACAGACAGACAGACAGACCGAGAGACAGAAATACAAACAGACAGACAGACACCCGGACAGACATACCCAGAGAGACAGACAGAAACACTGAAAGACAGTCAGACAGACAGCCACACAGACAGAGACAGAGAGACACAGAGACAGACAGACACACAGAGAGACAGACACAGAGACAGACAAACACACTGAGAGACAGACACAGGGACAGAAAGACACAAAGACAGAGAGAGACAGACACACACAGAGAGAGATAGAAAGACACACAAACAGACAGACACACAGACAGACAGACACAGAGACAGACAGACAGAATGAAAGACACTCAGGCAGACAGACACACAGACAGAGGCAGACAGACACAGAGTCAGACAGACACACAGAGAAACATACAGAGAAACAGGAAGACACAAAGACAGAGAGAGACAGACACACAGACATACAGACAGACATAGACAGACAGACACACAGACAGACAGACAGAGACACACAGAGAGACAGACACAGAAAAAGACAGACACACAGAAAGACAGACACACAGACAGACAGAGAGAGAGACAGAAAGACAGACAGACAGAGACAGACAGACAGACACACAGACAGAGAGGGAGAGAGACAGAAAGACAGACAGACAGAGAATGACTGACAGACACACAGACAGACCGACAGAGAGACAGACAGACACACAGACAAACAGAAACAGAGAGACAGACACAGAGACAGAAAGAGACACAGACAGACAGACACAGAGACAGACACAGGGACAGAAAGACACAGACGGACAGACACACAGAGAGACTGACAGAGATAGACAGACACACAGACAGACAGACACACAGACAGACAGAGAGAGAGACAGAAAGAGAGACAGACAGAGAAAGACTGACAGACACACAAACAGACAGACACACAGACCGACAGACAGAGAGACATAAAAACACAGACAGAAAGACAGAGAGACAGAGAGACAGACAGAGACAGACAGACACACAGACAGACAGACACACAGACAGAGAGACCCATAGACAGAGAGACACACAGACAGACACACAGAGAGACAGACACAAAGACACAGAGACAGAAAGGCAGAGAGACAGACAGACAGACAGAAATAGACAAACAGACAGAAACTCAGACAGACAGACACACACACAAACAGACAGAGCGACAGAAAGGCACACAAACAGACAGACACACAGAAAGACAGACCCACAGACAGACCCACAGACAGAGACAGACAGACACAGAGACAGACAGACACACAGAGATACAGAGACAGAGACAGAAAGACACAAAGACAGAGAGAGACAGACACACAGACAGAGAGAATAAAGACACACAGACAGACAGACACACAGACAGGGAGACACCGAGACAGAGAGACAGAAAGACTGAAAGACAATCAGAGAAACAGATACAGAGACAGAGACAGACAGACACAGAGACAGACAGACACACAGAGAAACTGACACACAGACAGACAGACACAGAGACAGACAGACAGAAACACTGAAAGACACTCAGACAGTTAGACACACAGACAGAGACAGACAGACAGAGAGACAGACAGACACACAGAGAGACAGACACTTAGACAGAAAGACACACAGAGAGAAATACACACACAGAGAGATAGAAAGACAGACAGACAGACACAGAGACAGACAGAAAGAAAGACTGAAAGACACTCAGAGAGACAGACACACAGACAGAGACAGACAGACACACAGACAGACAGACACACAGACAAACAGAAACAGAGAGACAGACAGACGCATAGACAGACAGACAAACAGAAAGACACACAGACAGACCGACACAGAGACAGACAGACACATAGACAAACAGAAACAGAGAGACCGATACAGAGACAGAAAGACACACAGACAGACAGACACACAGACAGACAGACACACAGACAGACAGATACACAGACAGAAAGACACACAGAGAGAGCCAGACAGACACACCGAAAGACAAACACACAGACCGACAGACACAGAGACAGACAAAGGAACAGACAGACCCAGACAGACAGACATACAGAGAGACAGACAGAGACAGACAGACACACTGACAGACAGACACACAGACTGACAGACACACAGACAGAGACACATAGACAGTCACACAGAGAGACAGATAGAGAAAGACAGACAGACAAATTGACACACAGACAGACAGACTCAGACAGACAGACAGACACAGAGACATAATGACACCCAGACAGACAGACACACACACAGACAGACACACAGACAGACAGACTGACAGACCGACAGAGACAGAGACATAAGGACACCCAGACAGACAGACACACACACTGACTCACAGACTGACAGACAGAGACAGACAGACACACCGACAGACACAGAGACAGATAGACACACCGACAGACAGAAATTCACAGAGACAGACACACAGACAGACAGAAACTCAGACTGAAAGACACACAGAGAAAGAGACACAGACAGACAGACACACAGACTGACAGACACACAGACAGACACACAGAGAGACACACACAGAGACAGACACACAGAAAGACTGACACACCGACAGAGACACACAGATAGACAGACTCACAAACAGACAGACGCACAGAAAGACAGACACACAGACCGACAGACAGAGAGACATAAAATACACACAAACAGACAGACACACAGACAGACAGACAGAGAGATAGAGAGACGGACAGAGACAGACAGACAGACACACAGACAGAAGACACTCAGACGGACAGACATACAGTGAGACAAAGACAGACAGACAGATTGACAGAAAGACACACAGACAGACAGACACATAGACAGACAGACACAGAGAGAGACACACAGAGAGACAGACACAGACAGACAGACACACAGACAAAGACAAACAGACACACAGACAGACACACAGATAGACAGACACACAGACATAAAGACAGAAAGACAGAGAGAGAGACAGAGAGACAGAAATAGACAGAAACTCAGACAGACACATAGACAGACAGACAGAGAGACAGAAAGACACACAGACAGGCAGACACAGAGACAGACAGACACACAGACAGACAGACAGATAGACAGAAAGACACTGACACAGACAGATACACAGACAGAGAGATAGAAAGACACACAGACAGACAGACACACAGACAAAGACCGACAGACACACAGAAAGACAAACAGGCAGACAGACGCACAGACATCTAGACAGAAAGACAGAGAGACTGACAGACAGACAGAAATAGACAGACAGACAGAAACTCAGACAGACAGACACTCAGACAGACAGACACACAGGTAGACAGACATGGAGACAGAAAGACACAGAGAGAGACAGAAACACAGACAGAATGACACACAGACAGACAGAGACACACAGACAGACACAGAGACAGAAAGACACCTAGGCAGACAGACAGACAGACAGAAAGACGCCTACACAGACACAGAGAAGGAAAGACTCACAGACAGACAGAGACAGACAGACAGACACTCAGAGAGACACACAGACAGATAGACACACAGACAGACAGAGACAGACAGAAACTCAGACACACAGACACACAGACAGATACAGATACAGAAAGACACACGGACAGACAGAGACAAAGACTGAAAGACACATAGACAGACAGACACACAGTCAGAAAGGCACACAGTCAGAAGACACACAGACAGAAACAAACGCAGACAGACAGAGACAGAGAGACCGACACTCAGACACACAGACACACAGACACACAGACACAGAGACAGAAAGACAAACACACAGACAGGCAGACGGACGGACACAGAGAATTAAGACGCACAGACAGACAGACAAACAGAGAGACGCACAGACAGACACACAGATAGAGAGACGTACAGATAGAGGACACACAGACAGACAGAGACAGACAGACAGACATACAGACCGACAGACACACAGACAGACAGAAACACAGACAGAAATACGTACACACAGAAGACACACAGATAGCCAAACACCGAGACAGACAGATACAGACAGATAGACACGCAGAAAGACAGACACACAGACAGAAAGACTCACAGTCAGAGGACACACAGACAGACCCACAGACAGACAGACTGGGACCGACAGACACACAGACAGACTGAGACACAGACAGACAGACACAGAGAAAGAACGACACACAGACAGACAGACACAGAGACAGACTTACGCACAGACAGACAGTATCTCAGACAGAAACACAGACACACAGACAGACAGAGACAGACAGACAGAGAGAGAGACAGAAAGACAAACATAGAGACAAAGACAGACAGATAGACACACAGAGAGATAGACACACCGGCTGACAGATAGAGACACACAGACAACCGACGGACACAGAGAAAGAAAGACACAGAGAGACGGACACAGACACAGAAAGACACAGAGAGACGGACACAGAGACAGAAAGACACCGAGAGACAGACATAGAAACAGAAAGACACAGAAAGACAGACAGACAGACAGAGAGACAAAGACAGACAGATAGACACACAGACAGACAGACAGACAGAGACAGACAGACACACCTAGAGACAGATACACAGTCAGAGGACACTCAGAAAGACAGACATACAGAGAGACAAAGACAGACAGACAGACACACAGAGAGACAGACACACAGAGAGACAGACACACAGACAGACAGACACAGACAGAAAGACACAGAGAGAGAGACACAGAAAGGCACACAATAAAGACACACAGACAGAAAGACGCATAGACATAGAGACACACAGACAGAAAGACGCACAGTCCGAAGACACACAGAAAGACAGACTGACACCCAGACAGACAGACACACAGACAGACAGAGAGACAGACAGACAGAGAGACAGACCCACTGACAGACAGCCAGTCAGAGAGACAGAGACACACACAGAGAGACAGACAGACACACAGACAGACAGACACACAGACAGACAGACAGAGACAGATACAGGGAAAGAAAGACACAGACAGACAGATACACAGACAGACAGACAGAGAGAGCAGACACACAGACAGACAGAAAGAGAGACAGAAAGGCACTCAGAGAGACAGACAGAGACAGACAGACAGACAGAGAGAGACAGACATACACAGAGAGAGATAGAAACATAGACATAGAGACAGGCAGACAGACACACAGAGAGAGATAGACAGACAGACATACAGAGAGACAGAAAGACACACAGACAGACAGACAGACAGACAGATAGACAGGGACAGACACAGAGAGAGATAGACACAGAGACAGACAGAGACAGAGACAGACAGACACAGAGACAGAAAGACGAACAGACAGAAGACACACAGACAGAGAGACACACAGACAGACACAGAGACAGACACAGGGACAGAAAGACACACAGACAGACAGACACTGAGACAGACAGAAAGGCAAACAGACAGACAGACAGACAGACAGAGAGACAGACAGAGAGACAGGGACAGACACAGAGACAGATAGACACACAGACAGACAGACACAGAGACAGACAGACCCAGAGACAGAAAGACGAACAGATAGAAGACACACAGACAGACAGACACACAGACAGACAGACACAGAGACAGATACAGGGCCAGAAAGACACACAGACAGACAGACACTGGGACCAACAGACAGAGATCAGAAAGAAAGACAGAGACATACAGACAGACAGACTGACAGACAGATAGACACAGACAGAGAGAAACTCACACAGACAGACACAGAGAGAGACAGACACAGAGACAGAATGACACACAGACAGATAGACTCACAGACAGACAGACACAGAGAGAGACAGACACACAGACAAAGAGAAACAGAGAGAAAGAGACAGAAAGACACACAGACAGACAGACACACAGATAGACTGTCAGAGAGACAGAAAGACAAACAGACAGAGACAGACACACAGACAGACAGACACAGAGAAAGAAAGACACACAGACAGACAGACACAGAGACAGAGAGACATACATACTGACAGAGACAGACAGAGAGACACACAGACAAACAGAATCTCAGACGGACAGACAGTCCGTCAGAAACTCAGACAGACTGACACACAGAATGACAGACAAACAGAGAGACAGAGACAGACAGGCTGACAGACACAGCCTGACAGACAAATACAGACAGAACCTCAGACAGACAGACACAAAGACAGACACTCCGAGAGACAGAAAGGCACAGAAAGAGACGGACATACATACAGAAGGACGCACAGACAGAGGACTCCCAGACACTTAGACACACAGACAGACAGAGACAAACAGGCAGACACACAGACAGACAGAGACAGACCTAAAGACACAGAAGAACAAACAAAGACAGATAGACAACCAGACAGACAGACATACAGATTGACAGACATGGAGACAGAAAGACACCGAGAGAGACAGAAACACAGACAGAACGACACACAGACAGAGGTCTAACAGACAGTTAGACACACAGACAGACAGAGACAGAAAGACAGACACAGAGGAGCAAAGACAGACAGACAGAAACTCAGTCACACAGACACTCAGACAGACACAGAGACAGAAAGACACCTAGGCAGACAGACACACAGACAGAAAGATGCCTACACAGACACAGAGAAGGAATGACGCACAGACAGACAGAGACAGACAGACAGACATCCAGACAGACAGACCCACCGACAGACAGAGACAGACAGACAAACACAGAGACAGACAGACACGCAGAGAGACAGACAGAGACAGACAGACAGACACTCAGATAGACAGAGAGAGAGACAGAAAGACAGACAGACAGAGACAGACAGACAGACACACAGACAGACAGACAGACAGACTGACACACAGACAGACCGAGAGTCTGACAGACAGACAGACAGAGACAGTCAGAAAGAAAATAATACAGACCGACACGCGGAAAGACAGACAGACAGACAGACCGAGAGACAGAAATACAAACAGACAGACAGACACCCGGACAGACATACCCAGAGAGACAGACAGAAACACTGAAAGACAGTCAGACAGACAGCCACACAGACAGAGACAGAGAGACACAGAGACAGACAGACACACAGAGAGACAGACACAGAGACAGACAAACACACTGAGAGACAGACACAGGGACAGAAAGACACAAAGACAGAGAGAGACAGACACACACAGAGAGAGATAGAAAGACACACAAACAGACAGACACACAGACAGACAGACACAGAGACAGACAGACAGAATGAAAGACACTCAGGCAGACAGACACACAGACAGAGGCAGACAGACACAGAGTCAGACAGACACACAGAGAAACATACAGAGAAACAGGAAGACACAAAGACAGAGAGAGACAGACACACAGACATACAGACAGACATAGACAGACAGACACACAGACAGACAGACAGAGACACACAGAGAGACAGACACAGAAAAAGACAGACACACAGAAAGACAGACACACAGACAGACAGAGAGAGAGACAGAAAGACAGACAGACAGAGACAGACAGACAGACACACAGACAGAGAGGGAGAGAGACAGAAAGACAGACAGACAGAGAATGACTGACAGACACACAGACAGACCGACAGAGAGACAGACAGACACACAGACAAACAGAAACAGAGAGACAGACACAGAGACAGAAAGAGACACAGACAGACAGACACAGAGACAGACACAGGGACAGAAAGACACAGACGGACAGACACACAGAGAGACTGACAGAGATAGACAGACACACAGACAGACAGACACACAGACAGACAGAGAGAGAGACAGAAAGAGAGACAGACAGAGAAAGACTGACAGACACACAAACAGACAGACACACAGACCGACAGACAGAGAGACATAAAAACACAGACAGAAAGACAGAGAGACAGAGAGACAGACAGAGACAGACAGACACACAGACAGACAGACACACAGACAGAGAGACCCATAGACAGAGAGACACACAGACAGACACACAGAGAGACAGACACAAAGACACAGAGACAGAAAGGCAGAGAGACAGACAGACAGACAGAAATAGACAAACAGACAGAAACTCAGACAGACAGACACACACACAAACAGACAGAGCGACAGAAAGGCACACAAACAGACAGACACACAGAAAGACAGACCCACAGACAGACCCACAGACAGAGACAGACAGACACAGAGACAGACAGACACACAGAGATACAGAGACAGAGACAGAAAGACACAAAGACAGAGAGAGACAGACACACAGACAGAGAGAATAAAGACACACAGACAGACAGACACACAGACAGGGAGACACCGAGACAGAGAGACAGAAAGACTGAAAGACAATCAGAGAAACAGATACAGAGACAGAGACAGACAGACACAGAGACAGACAGACACACAGAGAAACTGACACACAGACAGACAGACACAGAGACAGACAGACAGAAACACTGAAAGACACTCAGACAGTTAGACACACAGACAGAGACAGACAGACAGAGAGACAGACAGACACACAGAGAGACAGACACTTAGACAGAAAGACACACAGAGAGAAATACACACACAGAGAGATAGAAAGACAGACAGACAGACACAGAGACAGACAGAAAGAAAGACTGAAAGACACTCAGAGAGACAGACACACAGACAGAGACAGACAGACACACAGACAGACAGACACACAGACAAACAGAAACAGAGAGACAGACAGACGCATAGACAGACAGACAAACAGAAAGACACACAGACAGACCGACACAGAGACAGACAGACACATAGACAAACAGAAACAGAGAGACCGATACAGAGACAGAAAGACACACAGACAGACAGACACACAGACAGACAGACACACAGACAGACAGATACACAGACAGAAAGACACACAGAGAGAGCCAGACAGACACACCGAAAGACAAACACACAGACCGACAGACACAGAGACAGACAAAGGAACAGACAGACCCAGACAGACAGACATACAGAGAGACAGACAGAGACAGACAGACACACTGACAGACAGACACACAGACTGACAGACACACAGACAGAGACACATAGACAGTCACACAGAGAGACAGATAGAGAAAGACAGACAGACAAATTGACACACAGACAGACAGACTCAGACAGACAGACAGACACAGAGACATAATGACACCCAGACAGACAGACACACACACAGACAGACACACAGACAGACAGACTGACAGACCGACAGAGACAGAGACATAAGGACACCCAGACAGACAGACACACACACTGACTCACAGACTGACAGACAGAGACAGACAGACACACCGACAGACACAGAGACAGATAGACACACCGACAGACAGAAATTCACAGAGACAGACACACAGACAGACAGAAACTCAGACTGAAAGACACACAGAGAAAGAGACACAGACAGACAGACACACAGACTGACAGACACACAGACAGACACACAGAGAGACACACACAGAGACAGACACACAGAAAGACTGACACACCGACAGAGACACACAGATAGACAGACTCACAAACAGACAGACGCACAGAAAGACAGACACACAGACCGACAGACAGAGAGACATAAAATACACACAAACAGACAGACACACAGACAGACAGACAGAGAGATAGAGAGACGGACAGAGACAGACAGACAGACACACAGACAGAAGACACTCAGACGGACAGACATACAGTGAGACAAAGACAGACAGACAGATTGACAGAAAGACACACAGACAGACAGACACATAGACAGACAGACACAGAGAGAGACACACAGAGAGACAGACACAGACAGACAGACACACAGACAAAGACAAACAGACACACAGACAGACACACAGATAGACAGACACACAGACATAAAGACAGAAAGACAGAGAGAGAGACAGAGAGACAGAAATAGACAGAAACTCAGACAGACACATAGACAGACAGACAGAGAGACAGAAAGACACACAGACAGGCAGACACAGAGACAGACAGACACACAGACAGACAGACAGATAGACAGAAAGACACTGACACAGACAGATACACAGACAGAGAGATAGAAAGACACACAGACAGACAGACACACAGACAAAGACCGACAGACACACAGAAAGACAAACAGGCAGACAGACGCACAGACATCTAGACAGAAAGACAGAGAGACTGACAGACAGACAGAAATAGACAGACAGACAGAAACTCAGACAGACAGACACTCAGACAGACAGACACACAGGTAGACAGACATGGAGACAGAAAGACACAGAGAGAGACAGAAACACAGACAGAATGACACACAGACAGACAGAGACACACAGACAGACACAGAGACAGAAAGACACCTAGGCAGACAGACAGACAGACAGAAAGACGCCTACACAGACACAGAGAAGGAAAGACTCACAGACAGACAGAGACAGACAGACAGACACTCAGAGAGACACACAGACAGATAGACACACAGACAGACAGAGACAGACAGAAACTCAGACACACAGACACACAGACAGATACAGATACAGAAAGACACACGGACAGACAGAGACAAAGACTGAAAGACACATAGACAGACAGACACACAGTCAGAAAGGCACACAGTCAGAAGACACACAGACAGAAACAAACGCAGACAGACAGAGACAGAGAGACCGACACTCAGACACACAGACACACAGACACACAGACACAGAGACAGAAAGACAAACACACAGACAGGCAGACGGACGGACACAGAGAATTAAGACGCACAGACAGACAGACAAACAGAGAGACGCACAGACAGACACACAGATAGAGAGACGTACAGATAGAGGACACACAGACAGACAGAGACAGACAGACAGACATACAGACCGACAGACACACAGACAGACAGAAACACAGACAGAAATACGTACACACAGAAGACACACAGATAGCCAAACACCAAGACAGACAGATACAGACAGATAGACACGCAGAAAGACAGACACACAGACAGAAAGACTCACAGTCAGAGGACACACAGACAGACCCACAGACAGACAGACTGGGACCGACAGACACACAGACAGACTGAGACACAGACAGACAGACACAGAGAAAGAAAGACACACAGACAGACAGACACAGAGACAGACTTACGCACAGACAGACAGTATCTCAGACAGAAACACAGACACACAGACAGACAGAGACAGACAGACAGAGAGAGAGACAGAAAGACAAACATAGAGACAAAGACAGACAGATAGACACACAGAGAGATAGACACACCGGCTGACAGATAGAGACACACAGACAACCGACGGACACAGAGAAAGAAAGACACAGAGAGACGGACACAGACACAGAAAGACACAGAGAGACGGACACAGAGACAGAAAGACACCGAGAGACAGACATAGAAACAGAAAGACACAGAAAGACAGACAGACAGACAGAGAGACAAAGACAGACAGGTAGACACACAGACAGACAGACAGACAGAGACAGACAGACACACCTAGAGACAGATACACAGTCAGAGGACACTCAGAAAGACAGACATACAGAGAGACAAAGACAGACAGACAGACACACAGAGAGACAGACACACAGAGAGACAGACACACAGACAGACAGACACAGACAGAAAGACACAGAGAGAGAGACACAGAAAGGCACACAATAAAGACACACAGACAGAAAGACGCATAGACATAGAGACACACAGACAGAAAGACGCACAGTCCGAAGATACACAGAAAGACAGACTGACACCCAGACAGACAGACACACAGACAGACAGAGAGACAGACAGACAGAGAGACAGACCCACTGACAGACAGCCAGTCAGAGAGACAGAGACACACACAGAGAGACAGACAGACACACAGACAGACAGACACACAGACAGACAGACAGAGACAGATACAGGGAAAGAAAGACACAGACAGACAGATACACAGACAGACAGACAGAGAGAGCAGACACACAGACAGACAGAAAGAGAGACAGAAAGGCACTCAGAGAGACAGACAGAGACAGACAGACAGACAGAGAGAGACAGACATACACAGAGAGAGATAGAAACATAGACATAGAGACAGGCAGACAGACACACAGAGAGAGATAGACAGACAGACATACAGAGAGACAGAAAGACACACAGACAGACAGACAGACAGACAGATAGACAGGGACAGACACAGAGAGAGATAGACACAGAGACAGACAGAGACAGAGACAGACAGACACAGAGACAGAAAGACGAACAGACAGAAGACACACAGACAGACAGACACACAGACAGACACAGAGACAGACACAGGGACAGAAAGACACACAGACAGACAGACACTGAGACAGACAGAAAGGCAAACAGACAGACAGACAGACAGACAGAGAGACAGACAGAGAGACAGGGACAGACACAGAGACAGATAGACACACAGACAGACAGACACAGAGACAGACAGACCCAGAGACAGAAAGACGAACAGATAGAAGACACACAGACAGACAGACACACAGACAGACAGACACAGAGACAGATACAGGGCCAGAAAGACACACAGACAGACAGACACTGGGACCAACAGACAGAGATCAGAAAGAAAGACAGAGACATACAGACAGACAGACTGACAGACAGATAGACACAGACAGAGAGAAACTCACACAGACAGACACAGAGAGAGACAGACACAGAGACAGAATGACACACAGACAGATAGACTCACAGACAGACAGACACAGAGAGAGACAGACACACAGACAAAGAGAAACAGAGAGAAAGAGACAGAAAGACACACAGACAGACAGACACACAGATAGACTGTCAGAGAGACAGAAAGACAAACAGACAGAGACAGACACACAGACAGACAGACACAGAGAAAGAAAGACACACAGACAGACAGACACAGAGACAGAGAGACATACATACTGACAGAGACAGACAGAGAGACACACAGACAAACAGAATCTCAGACGGACAGACAGTCCGTCAGAAACTCAGACAGACTGACACACAGAATGACAGACAAACAGAGAGACAGAGACAGACAGGCTGACAGACACAGCCTGACAGACAAATACAGACAGAACCTCAGACAGACAGACACAAAGACAGACACTCCGAGAGACAGAAAGGCACAGAAAGAGACGGACATACATACAGAAGGACGCACAGACAGAGGACTCCCAGACACTTAGACACACAGACAGACAGAGACAAACAGGCAGACACACAGACAGACAGAGACAGACCTAAAGACACAGAAGAACAAACAAAGACAGATAGACAACCAGACAGACAGACATACAGATTGACAGACATGGAGACAGAAAGACACCGAGAGAGACAGAAACACAGACAGAACGACACACAGACAGAGGTCTAACAGACAGTTAGACACACAGACAGACAGAGACAGAAAGACAGACACAGAGGAGCAAACACAGACAGACAGAAACTCAGTCACACAGACACTCAGACAGACACAGAGACAGAAAGACACCTAGGCAGACAGACACACAGACAGAAAGATGCCTACACAGACACAGAGAAGGAAAGACGCACAGACAGACAGAGACAGACAGACAGACATCCAGACAGACAGACCCACCGACAGACAGAGACAGACAGACAAACACAGAGACAGACAGACACGCAGAGAGACAGACAGAGACAGACAGACAGACACTCAGATAGACAGAGAGAGAGACAGAAAGACAGACAGACAGAGACAGACAGACAGACACACAGACAGACAGAGACAGACTGACACACAGACAGACCGAGAGTCTGACAGACAGACAGACAGAGACAGTCAGAAAGAAAATAATACAGACCGACACGCGGAAAGACAGACAGACAGACAGACAGAGAGACAGAAATACAAACAGACAGACAGACACCCGGACAGACATACCCAGAGAGACAGACAGAAACACTGAAAGACAGTCAGACAGACAGCCACACAGACAGAGACAGAGAGACACAGAGACAGACAGACACACAGAGAGACAGACACAGAGACAGACAAACACACTGAGAGACAGACACAGGGACAGAAAGACACAAAGACAGAGAGAGACAGACACACACAGAGAGAGATAGAAAGACACACAAACAGACAGACACACAGACAGACAGACACAGAGACAGACAGACAGAATGAAAGACACTCAGGCAGACAGACACACAGACAGAGGCAGACAGACACAGAGTCAGACAGACACACAGAGAAACATACAGAGAAACAGGAAGACACAAAGACAGAGAGAGACAGACACACAGACATACAGACAGACATAGACAGACAGACACACAGACAGACAGACAGAGACACACAGAGAGACAGACACAGAAAAAGACAGACACACAGAAAGACAGACACACAGACAGACAGAGAGAGAGACAGAAAGACAGACAGACAGAGACAGACAGACAGACACACAGACAGAGAGGGAGAGAGACAGAAAGACAGACAGACAGAGAATGACTGACAGACACACAGACAGACCGACAGAGAGACAGACAGACACACAGACAAACAGAAACAGAGAGACAGACACAGAGACAGAAAGAGACACAGACAGACAGACACAGAGACAGACACAGGGACAGAAAGACACAGACGGACAGACACACAGAGAGACTGACAGAGATAGACAGACACACAGACAGACAGACACACAGACAGACAGAGAGAGAGACAGAAAGAGAGACAGACAGAGAAAGACTGACAGACACACAAACAGACAGACACACAGACCGACAGACAGAGAGACATAAAAACACAGACAGAAAGACAGAGAGACAGAGAGACAGACAGAGACAGACAGACACACAGACAGACAGACACACAGACAGAGAGACCCATAGACAGAGAGACACACAGACAGACACACAGAGAGACAGACACAAAGACACAGAGACAGAAAGGCAGAGAGACAGACAGACAGACAGAAATAGACAAACAGACAGAAACTCAGACAGACAGACACACACACAAACAGACAGAGCGACAGAAAGGCACACAAACAGACAGACACACAGAAAGACAGACCCACAGACAGACAGACCCACAGACAGAGACAGACAGACACAGAGACAGACAGACACACAGAGATACAGAGACAGAGACAAAAAGACACAAAGACAGAGAGAGACAGACACACAGACAGAGAGAATAAAGACACACAGACAGACAGACACACAGACAGGGAGACACCGAGACAGAGAGACAGAAAGACTGAAAGACAATCAGAGAAACAGATACAGAGACAGAGACAGACAGACACACAGAGAAACTGACACACAGACAGACAGACACAGAGACAGACAGACAGAAACACTGAAAGACACTCAGACAGTTAGACACACAGACAGAGACAGACAGACACAGAGACAGACAGACACACAGAGAGACAGACACTTAGACAGAAAGACACAGAGAAATACACACACAAAGAGAGATAGAAAGACAGACAGACAGACACAGAGACAGACAGAAAGAAAGACTGAAAGACACTCAGAGAGACAGACACACAGACAGAGACAGACAGACACACAGACAGACAGACACACAGACAAACAGAAACAGAGAGACAGACAGACGCATAGACAGACAGACAAACAGAAAGACACACAGACAGACCGACACAGAGACAGACAGACACATAGACAAACAAAAACAGAGAGACCGATACAGAGACAGAAAGACACACAGACAGACAGACACACAGACAGACAGACACACAGACCGACAGACACAGAGACAGACAAAGGAACAGACAGACCCAGACAGACAGACATACAGAGAGACAGACAGAGACAGACAGACACACTGACAGACAGACACACAGACTGACAGACACACAGACGGAGACACATAGACAGTCACACAGAGAGAAAGACAGAGAAAGACAGACAGACAAATTGACACACAGACAGACAGACTCAGACAGACAGACAGACACAGAGACATAAGGACACCCAGACAGACAGACACACACACAGACAGACACACAGACAGACAGACTGACAGACCGACAGAGACAGAGACATAAGGACACCCAGACAGACAGACACACACACAGACTCACAGACTGACAGACAGAGACAGACAGACACACCGACAGACACAGAGACAGATAGACACACCGACAGACAGAAATTCACAGAGACAGACACACAGACAGACAGAAACTCAGACTGAAAGACACACAGAGAAAGAGACACAGACAGACAGACACACAGACTGACAGACACACAGACAGACACACAGAGAGACACACACAGAGACAGACACACAGAAAGACTGACACACCGACAGAGACACACAGATAGACAGACTCACAAACAGACAGACGCACAGAAAGACAGACACACAGACCGACAGACAGAGAGACATAAAATACACACAAACAGACAGACACACAGACAGACAGACAGAGAGATAGAGAGACAGACAGAGACAGACAGACAGACACACAGACAGAAGACACTCAGACGGACAGACATACAGTGAGACAAAGACAGACAGACAGATTGACAGAAAGACACACAGACAGACAGACACATAGACAGACAGGCACAGAGGGAGACACACAGAGAGACAGACACAGACAGACAGACACACAGACAAAGACAAACAGAAACACAGACAGACACACAGATAGACAGACACACAGACATAAAGACAGAAAGACAGAGAGAGAGACAGAGAGACAGAAATAGACAGAAAGTCAGACAGACACATAGACAGACAGACAGAGAGACAGAAAGACACACAGACAGGCAGACACAGAGACAGACAGACACACAGACAGACAGACAGATAGACAGAAAGACACTGACACAGACAGATACACAGACAGAGAGATAGAAAGACACACAGACAGACAGACACACAGACAAAGACCGACAGACACACAGAAAGACAAACAGGCAGACAGACGCACAGACATCTAGACAGAAAGACAGAGAGACTGACAGACAGACAGAAATAGACAGACAGACAGAAACTCAGACAGACAGACACTCAGACAGACAGACACACAGGTAGACAGACATGGAGACAGAAAGACACAGAGAGAGACAGAAACACAGACAGAACGACACACAGACAGACAGAGACACACAGACAGACACAGAGACAGAAAGACACCTAGGCAGACAGACAGACAGACAGAAAGACGCCTACACAGACACAGAGAAGGAAAGACTCACAGACAGACAGAGACAGACAGACAGACACTCAGACAGAGAGACACACAGACAGATAGACACACAGACAGACAGAGACAGACAGAAACTCAGACACACAGACACACAGACAGATACAGATACAGAAAGACACACGGACAGACAGAGACAAAGACTGAAAGACACATAGACAGACAGACACACAGTCAGAAAGGCACACAGTCAGAAGACACACAGACAGAAACAAACGCAGACAGACAGAGACAGAGAGACTGACACTCAGACACACAGACACACAGACACACAGACACAGAGACAGAAAGACAAACACACAGACAGGCAGACGGACAGACACAGAGAATTAAGACGCACAGACAGACAGACAAACAGAGAGACGCACAGACAGACACACAGATAGAGAGACGTACAGATAGAGGACACACAGACAGACAGAGACAGACAGACAGACATACAGACCGACAGACACACAGACAGACAGAAACACAGACAAAGACAAACAGACACACAGACAGACACACAGATAGACAGACACACAGACATACAGACAGACAGACTGACATACACAGACATACACACAGAGAAAGAGACACAGACAGACAGACACACACACAGACAGACAGACTGACAGACAGACTGCCAGACCGACAGAGACAGAGACATAAGGAGGCCCAGACAGACAGACACACACACAGACTCACAGACTGACAGACAGAGACAGACAGACACACCGACAGACACAGAGACAGATAGACACACCGACAGACAGAAATTCACAGAGACAGACACACAGACAGACAGAAACTCAGACTGAAAGACACACAGAGAAAGAGACACAGACAGACAGACACACAGACTGACAGACACACAGACAGACACACAGAGAGACACACACAGAGACAGACACACAGAAAGACTGACACACCGACAGAGACACACAGATAGACAGACTCACAAACAGACAGACGCACAGAAAGACAGACACACAGACCGACAGACAGAGAGACATAAAATACACACAAACAGACAGACACACAGACAGACAGACAGAGAGACAGAGAGACAGACAGAGACAGACAGACATACAGACAGACAGACACACAGACAGAAGACACTCAGACGGACAGACATACAGTGAGACAAAGACAGACAGATTGACAGAAAGACACACAGACAGACAGACACATAGACAGACAGACACAGAGAGAGACACACAGAGAGACAGACACAGACAGACAGACACACAGACAAAGACAAACAGACACACAGACAGACACACAGATAGACAGACACACAGACATACAGACAGAAAGACAGAGAGAGACAGAGAGACAGAAATAGACAGAAACTCAGACAGACACATAGACAGAGAGACAGAGAGACAGAAAGACACACAGACAGACAGACACAGAGACAGACAGACACACAGACAGACAGACAGAGAGACAGAAAGACACTGACACAGACAGACACACAGACAGAGAGATAGAAAGACACACAGACAGACACACAGACAAAGACTGACAGACACACAGACAGACAGACAAACAGGCAGACAGACGCACAGACATCCAGACAGAAAGACAGAGAGACAGACAGACAGACAGAAATAGACAGACAGACAGAAACTCAGACAGACAGACACTCAGACAGACAGACACACAAATAGACAGACATGGAGACAGAAAGACACAGAGAGAGACAGAAACACAGACAGAATGACACACAGACAGACAGAGACACACAGACAGACACAGAGACAGAAAGACACCTAGGCAGACAGACAGACAGACAGAAAGACGCCTACACAGACACAGAGAAGGAAAGACGCACAGACAGACAGAGACAGACAGACAGACACTCAGACAGAGAGACACACAGACAGATAGACACACAGACAGACAGAGACAGACAGAAACTCAGACACACAGACACACAGACAGATACAGATACAGAAAGACACACGGACAGACAGAGACAAAGACTGAAAGACGCATAGACAGACAGACACACAGTCAGAAAGGCGCACAGTCAGAAGACACACAGACAGAAACAAACGCAGACAGACAGAGACAGAGAGACTGACACTCAGACACACAGACACACAGACACACAGACACAGAGACAGAAAGACAAACACACAGACAGGCAGACGGACGGACACAGAGAATTAAGACGCACAGACAGACAGACAAACAGAGAGACGCACAGACAGACACACAGATAGAGAGACGTACAGATAGAGGACACACAGACAGACAGAGACAGACAGACAGACATACAGACCGACAGACACACAGACAGACAGAAACACAGACAGAAATACGTACACACAGAAGACACACAGATAGCCAAACACCGAGACAGACAGATACAGACAGATAGACACGCAGAAAGACAGACACACAGACAGAAAGACTCACAGTCAGAGGACACACAGACAGACCCACAGACAGACAGACTGGGACCGACAGGCACACAGACAGACTGAGACACAGACAGACAGACACAGAGAAAGAAAGACACACAGACAGACAGACACAGAGACAGACTTACGCACAGACAGACAGTATCTCAGACAGAAACACAGACACACAGACAGACAGAGACAGACAGACAGAGAGGGAGACAGAAAGACAAACATAGAGACAAAGACAGACAGATAGACACACAGAGAGATAGACACACCGGCTGACAGATAGAGACACACAGACAACCGACGGACACAGAGAAAGAAAGACACAGAGAGACGGACACAGACTCAGAAAGACACAGAGAGACGGACACAGAGACAGAAAGACACCGAGAGACAGACATAGAAACAGAAAGACACAGAAAGACAGACAGACAGACAGAGAGACAAAGACAGACAGATAGACACACAGACAGACAGACAGACAGAGACAGACAGACACACCTAGAGACAGATACACAGTCAGAGGACACTCAGAAAGACAGACATACAGAGAGACAAAGACAGACAGACAGACACACAGAGAGACAGACACACAGAGAGACAGACACACAGACAGACAGACACAGACAGAAAGACACAGAGAGAGAGACACAGAAAGGCACACAAAAAAGACACACAGACAGAAAGACGCACAGTCCGAAGACACACAGAAAGACAGACTGACACCCAGACAGACAGACACACAGACAGACAGACACACAGACAGACAGAGAGACAGACCCACTGACAGACAGACAGTCAGAGAGACAGAGACACACACAGAGAGACAGACAGACACACAGAGAGACAGACACACAGACAGACAGACAGAGACAGATACAGGGAAAGAAAGACACAGACAGACAGATACACAGACAGACAGACAGAGAGAGCAGACACACAGACAGACAGAAAGAGAGACAGAAAGGTACTCAGAGAGACAGACAGAGACAGACAGACAGACAGAGAGAGACAGACATATACAGAGAGTGATAGAAACATAGACAAAGAGACAGGCAGACAGACACACAGAGAGAGATAGACAGACAGACATACAAAGAGACAGAAAGACACACAGACAGACAGACAGAGAGACAGATAGACAGGGACAGACACAGAGAGAGATAGACACAGAGACAGACAGAGACAGAGACAGACAGACACAGAGACAGAAAGACGAACAGCAGAAGACACACAGACAGACAGACACACAGACAGACACAGAGACAGACACAGGGACAGAAAGACACACAGACAGACAGACACTGAGACAGACAGAAAGACAAACAGACAGACAGACAGACAGACAGAGAGACAGACAGAGAGACAGGGACAGACACAGAGACAGATAGACACACAGACAGACAGACACAGAGACAGACCCAGAGACAGAAAGACGAACAGATAGAAGACACACAGACAGACAGACACACAGACAGACAGACACAGAGACAGATACAGGGCCAGAAAGACACACAGACAGACAGACACTGGGACCAACAGACAGAGATCAGAAAGAAAGACAGAGACATACAGACAGACAGACTGACAGACAGATAGACACAGACAGAGAGAAACTCACACAGACAGACACAGAGAGAGACAGACACAGAGACAGAATGACACACAGACAGATAGACTCACAGACAGACAGACACAGAGAGAGACAGACACACAGACAAAGAGAAACAGAGAGAAAGAGACAGAAAGACACAGAGACAGACAGACACACAGATAGACTGTCAGAGAGACAGAAAGACAAACAGACAGAGACAGACACACAGACAGACAGACACAGAGAAAGAAAGACACACAGACAGACAGACACAGAGACAGAGAGACATACATACTGACAGAGACAGACAGAGAGACACACAGACAAACAGAATCTCAGACGGACAGACAGTCCGTCAGAAACTCAGACAGACTGACACACAGAATGACAGACAAACAGAGAGACAGAGACAGACAGGCTGACAGACACAGCCTGACAGACAAATACAGACA
Organism: Cynocephalus volans; assembly: GCF_027409185.1. Lineage (NCBI taxonomy): Eukaryota > Metazoa > Chordata > Mammalia > Dermoptera > Cynocephalidae > Cynocephalus > Cynocephalus volans. The sequence continues at coordinate 176,286,125 of NC_084478.1, forward strand.
GAACCTCAGACAGACAGACACAAAGACAGACACTCCGAGAGACAGAAAGGCACAGAAAGAGACGGACATACATACAGAAGGACGCACAGACAGAGGACTCCCAGACACTTAGACACACAGACAGACAGAGACAAACAGGCAGACACACACACAGACAGAGACAGACCTAAAGACACAGAAGAACAAACAAAGACAGATAGACAACCAGACAGACAGACATACAGATTGACAGACATGGAAACAGAAAGACACCGAGAGAGACAGAAACACAGACAGAACGACACACAGACAGAGGTCTAACAGACAGTTAGACACACAGACAGACAGAGACAGAAAGACAGACACAGAGGAGCAAACACAGACAGACAGAAACTCAGTCACACAGACACTCAGACAGACACAGAGACAGAAAGACACCTAGGCAGACAGACACACAGACAGAAAGATGCCTACACAGACACAGAGAAGGAAAGACGCACAGACAGACAGAGACAGACAGACAGACACTCCGACAGACAGACCCACCGACAGACAGAGACAGACAAACACAGAGACAGACAGACACGCAGAGAGACAGACAGAGACAGACAGACAGACACTCAGATAGACAGAGAGAGAGACAGAAAGACAGACAGACAGAGACAGACAGACAGACACACAGACAGACAGACAAACAGACAGACTGACACACAGACAGACCGAGAGTCTGACAGACAGACAGACAGAGACAGTCAGAAAGAAAATAATACAGACCGACACGCGGAAAGACAGACAGACAGACAGACAGAGAGACAGAAATACAAACAGACAGACAGACACCCGGACAGACATACCCAGAGAGACAGACAGAAACACTGAAAGACAGTCAGACAGACAGCCACACAGACAGAGACAGAGAGACACAGAGACAGACAGACACACAGAGAGACAGACACAGAGACAGACAAACACACTGAGAGACAGACACAGGGACAGAAAGACACAAAGACAGAGAGAGACAGACACACACAGAGAGAGATAGAAAGACACACAAACAGACAGACACACAGACAGACAGACACAGAGACAGACAGACAGACTGAAAGACACTCAGGCAGACAGACACACAGACAGAGGCAGACAGACACAGAGACAGACAGACACACAGAGAAACATACAGAGAAACAGGAAGACACAAAGACAGAGAGAGACAGACACACAGACATACAGACAGACATAGACAGACAGACACACAGACAGACAGACAGAGACACACAGAGAGACAGACACAGAAAAAGACAGACACAGAAAGACAGACACACAGACAGACAGAGAGACAGAAAGACAGACAGACAGAGACAGACAGACAGACACACAGACAGAGAGAGAGACAGAAAGACAGACAGACAGAGACAGACAGACAGACACACAGACAGACAGACGCACAGACAGACAGACGCACAGACAGACCGAGAGTCAGACAGACAGGCAGACAGAGACAGTCAGACAGAAAATAAGACAGACAGACAGACAGACAGACAGAGAGACAGAAATACAAACAGACAGACAGACACACGGACAGATAGACAGACAGACACAGAGACCGACAGACAAAGAGACAGAAAGACACACAAACAGACAGACACACAGACAGAAGACATTCAGACAGACAGAAAGACAGATAGACTCCCATTCAGACAGACACACAGACAGAGAGACAGACACACAGACAGACATACACACAGACAAAAAGTCACAGAGACAGAAAGACTCACAGACAGACAGTCACACAGACAGAAGGCACTCAGACAGAAAAACAGACAGGCAGACACGCATACCGACAGACACACAGACAGACATGCAGAGAGACAGAGACACAGACAGACATACACACAGAGAGACACACAGAGAGACAGACAAACAGACAGACAGAGAGACAGACAGAGACACACAGAGAGACAGACACAGAGACAGAAATACACAAAGACAGAGAGAGACAGACACACAGACAGATACAAAGACACACAGACAGACAGAAACACAGAGAGACACAGAGACAGACAGACAGAAACACTGAAAGACACTCAGACAGTCAGACACACAGACAGAGACAGACAGACACAGAGACAGACAGACACACAGAGATACAGACACAGAGACAGACAGACACACTGAGAGACTGACACAGAGACAGAAAGACACAAAGACAGAGAGAGACAGACACAGAGAGAGAGAGATAGGAAGACACACAGACAGAAACAGAAAGACACAAAGAGAGAGAGAGACAGACACACAGACATACAGACAGATAAAGACAGACAGAAACACAGACAGACAGAGACACAGACAGAAGACACACAGACAGAGAGACACACCGACAGACAGAGACAGACAGACAAACACAGAGACAGACAGACACACAGATTGAGACAGACAGAGAGAAAGACACACAGACAGACAGACAGAACGACACAGAGAGAGACAGACACACAGACAGAAAGAGACAGACTGACAGACAGAGACAGACGGACAGAAAGACGCACAGTCAGAAGACACGGAGACTGACAGACAGACAGAGACAGGCATACAGAAACTCAGACAGACAGACACACATAGAGACAGACACACAAACAGACAGAAAGACAGATAGAAAAAGACAGACTGAAACTCAGAAAGACAGACACACAAAGGGACAGACAAACAAACAGACACAGACACACAGATAGACAGACACAGAGAGACAGAAACAGAGAGAGAAAGACACATAGACAGACAGATACCAAGACAGAGACAGAGAGACACACAGACAGACACACAGACAGAGACAGGCAGACACACAGACAGACTGACAGAGACACACAGACAGACAGTCAGATAGAGAGAGAGGCCGAAAGACCCACCGACAGACAGACAGAGAAGACAGACAGAAAGACAGACAGAGTTAGAGAGACAGAAACTTAGACAGACACACAGAGTGAGAGACACAGAGACAGAAAGACACACAGACAGACAGACACACAGGCAGAGACAGACAGACAGAGACAGACATACAGACAGACAGACAGACACAGAGGCAGAAAGAGGCATAGACATAGAGACACACAGACCGAAAGACGCACAGTGAGAAGGCCAACAGACAGACAGACAGACAGACAGAGAGACAGACAGAGAGACAGAAAGACACACAGACCGACAGACACAGAGACAGACAGACACATAGAGAGACAGAAACACAGACAGACACACAGACAGATACAGACAGACAGACAGACAGACACAGATACTGAAAAACACACTGACAGACAGATAGACAGAGACATACAGACAGAATCTCAGACAGACTGACACACAGACAGACAGACACACAGACAGACAGACACACAGACAGACAGAGACAGACAGACAGACAGACACAGAGACAGAGAGACAGAGACAGACAGACAGAAACTCAGACAGACTGATACACATAGAGACAGACACACAGACAGTCACACAGACAGACAGACAGACAGACCGGCAGACACAGACACAGAAACACACAGAGACAGAGAGACAGACAGACAGACAGACAGACAGATAAAGACAGACAGACAGACAGAAACAAATTCAGACAGACAGACAGACACAGAGACAGAAAGACACATAGACAGACAGACAGAGACAGAAACACACAGACAGACAGACAGAGACAGACAGACAGAGACAGACACAGGGAAAGAAAGACACTTAGACGTAGAGAAACACAGACAGACACACAGAGAGAGAAAGACAGACACACAGACATACAGAGAGACAGACAGACACACCGACAGACAGACACAGAGACAGACAGACACAACGACAGACAGACAGAGAGACAGAAAGACACAGAGACAGACAGACAGACAGGGACAGACACAGGGAAAGATAGACACACAGACAGACAGACACAGAGACTGAAAGATGAACAGACAGAAGACACACAGACAGACAGACACAGAGACAGACAGACACACAGAGAGACTGACACACAGACAGACAGACACAGAGACAGACAGACAGAAACACTGAAAGACACTCAGACACTTAGACACACAGACAGAGACAGACAGACTCAGAGACAGACAGACACACAGAGAGACAGACACAGAGAAAGACAGACACAATGAGAGACAGACACAGAGACAGAAAGACAGAGAGAGACATACACAAAGAGAGAGAAATAGAAAGACACACAGACAGACAGACACAGAGACAGAAAGAAAGACTGAAACACACTCAGACAGACAGACACACAGACAGAGACAGACAGACACACAGACAGACAGACACACAGACAAACAGAAACAGAGAGACAGACAGACGCACAGACAGACAGACAAACAGAAAGACACACAGACAGACCGACACAGAGACAGACAGACACATAGACAAACAGAAACAGAGAGACAGATACAGAGACAGAAAGACACACAGACAGACACACAGACAGAAAGACACACAGACAAAGACAAACAGACACACAGACAGACACACAGATAGACAGACACACAGACATACAGACAGACAGACTGACATACACAGACATACACACAGAGAAAGAGTCACAGACAGACAGACACACACACAGACAGACAGACTGACAGACAGACTGACAGACAGACAGAGACAGAGACATAAGGACACCCAGACAGACAGACACACACACAGACTCACAGACTGACAGACAGAGACAGACAGACACACCGACAGACACAGAGACAGATAGACACACCGACAGACAGAAATTCACAGAGACAGACACACAGACAGACAGAAACTCAGACTGAAAGACACACAGAGAAAGAGACACAGACAGACAGACACACAGACTGACAGACACACAGACAGACACACAGAGAGACACACACAGAGACAGACACACAGAAAGACTGACACACCGACAGAGACACACAGATAGACAGACTCACAAACAGACAGACGCACAGAAAGACAGACACACAGACCGACAGACAGAGAGACATAAAATACACACAAACAGACAGACACACAGACAGACAGACAGAGAGACAGAGAGACAGACAGAGACAGACAGACATACAGACAGACAGACACACAGACAGAAGACACTCAGACGGACAGACATACAGTGAGACAAAGACAGACAGATTGACAGAAAGACACACAGACGGACAGACACATAGACAGACAGACACAGAGAGAGACACACAGAGAGACAGACACAGACAGACAGACACACAGACAAAGACAAACAGACACACAGACAGACACACAGATAGACAGACACACAGACATACAGACAGAAAGACAGAGAGAGACAGAGAGACAGAAATAGACAGAAACTCAGACAGACACATAGACAGACAGACAGAGAGACAGAAAGACACACAGACAGACAGACACAGAGACAGACAGACACACAGACAGACAGACAGAGAGACAGAAAGACACTGACACAGACAGACACACAGACAGAGAGATAGAAAGACACACAGACAGACACACAGACAAAGACTGACAGACACACAGACAGACAGACAAACAGGCAGACAGACGCACAGACATCCAGACAGAAAGACAGAGAGACAGACAGACAGACAGAAATAGACAGACAGACAGAAACTCAGACAGACAGACACTCAGACAGACAGACACACAGATAGACAGACATGGAGACAGAAAGACACAGAGAGAGACAGAAACACAGACAGAATGACACACAGACAGACAGAGACACACAGACAGACACAGAGACAGAAAGACACCTAGGCAGACAGACAGACAGACAGAAAGACGCCTACACAGACACAGAGAAGGAAAGACGCACAGACAGACAGAGACAGACAGACAGACACTCAGACAGAGAGACACACAGACAGATAGACACACAGACAGACACAGACAGACAGAAACTCAGACACACAGACACACAGACAGATACAGATACAGAAAGACACACGGACAGACAGAGACAAAGACTGAAAGACGCATAGACAGACAGACACACAGTCAGAAAGGCGCACAGTCAGAAGACACACAGACAGAAACAAACGCAGACAGACAGAGACAGAGAGACCGACACTCAGACACACAGACACACAGACACACAGACACAGAGACAGAAAGACAAACACACAGACAGGCAGACGGACGGACACAGAGAATTAAGACGCACAGACAGACAGACAAACAGAGAGACGCACAGACAGACACACAGATAGAGAGACGTACAGATAGAGGACACACAGACAGACAGAGACAGACAGACAGACATACAGACCGACAGACACACAGACAGACAGAAACACAGACAGAAATATGTACACACAGAAGACACACAGATAGCCAAACACCGAGACAGACAGATACAGACAGATAGACACGCAGAAAGACAGACACACAGACAGAAAGACTCACAGTCAGAGGACACACAGACAGACCCACAGACAGACAGACTGGGACCGACAGACACACAGACAGACTTAGACACAGACAGACAGACACAGAGAAAGAAAGACACACAGACAGACAGACACAGAGACAGACTTACGCACAGACAGACAGTATCTCAGACAGAAACACAGACACACAGACAGACAGAGACAGACAGACAGAGAGAGAGACAGAAAGACAAACACAGAGAAAGAAAGACACAGAGAGACGGACACAGACACAGAAAGACACAGAGAGACGGACACAGAGACAGAAAGACACAGAGAGACAGACATAGAAACAGAAAGACACAGAAAGACACACAGACAGACAGAGAGACAAAGACAGACAGATAGACACACAGACAGTCAGACAGACAGAGACAGACAGACACACCTAGAGACAGATACACAGTCAGAGGACACTCAGACAGACATACAGAGAGACAAAGACAGACAGACAGACACACAGAGAGACAGACACACAGAGAGACAGACACACAGACAGACAGACACAGACAGAAAGACACACAGAGAGAGACACAGAAAGGCACACAAAAAAGACACACAGACAGAAAGACGCATAGACATAGAGACACACAGACAGAAAGACGCACAGTCCGAAGACACACAGAAAGACAGACAGACAGAGACAGACTGACACCCAGACAGACAGACACACAGACAGACAGAGAGACAGACCCACTGACAGACAGACAGTCAGAGAGACAGAGACACACACAGAGAGACAGACAGACACACAGACAGACAGACACACAGACAGACAGACAGAGACAGATACAGGGAAAGAAAGACACAGACAGACAGATACACAGACAGACAGACAGAGAGAGCAGACACACAGACAGACAGAAAGAGAGACAGAAAGGCACTCAGAGAGACAGACAGAGACAGACAGACAGACAGAGAGAGACATACACAGAGAGAGATAGAAACATAGACATAGAGACAGGCAGACAGACACACAGAGAGAGACAGACAGACAGACATACAGAGAGACAGAAAGACACACAGACAGACAGACAGACAGATAGACAGGGACAGACACAGAGAGAGATAGACACACAGAGAGACAGAGACAGAGACAGACAGACACAGAGACAGAAAGGCGAACAGACAGAAGACACACAGACAGACAGACACACAGACAGACACAGAGACAGACACAGGGACAGAAAGACACACAGACAGACAGACACTGAGACAGACAGAAAGACAAACAGACAGACAGACAGACAGAGAGACAGACAGAGAGACAGGGACAGACACAGAGACAGATAGACACACAGACAGACAGACACAGAGACAGACAGACCCAGAGACAGAAAGACGAACAGATAGAAGACACACAGACAGACAGACACACAGACAGACAGACACAGAGACAGATACAGGGCCAGAAAGACACACAGACAGACAGACACTGGGACCAACAGACAGAGATCAGAAAGAAAGGCAGAGACATACAGACAGACAGACTGACAGACAGATAGACACAGACAGAGAGAAACTCACACAGACAGACACAGAGAGAGACAGACACAGAGACAGAATGACACACAGACAGATAGACTCACAGACAGACAGACACAGAGAGAGACAGACACACAGACAAAGAGAAACAGAGAGAAAGAGACAGAAAGACACACAGACAGACAGACACACAGATAGACTGTCAGAGAGACAGAAAGACAAACAGACAGAGACAGACACACAGACAGACAGACACAGAGAAAGAAAGACACACAGACAGACAGACACAGAGACAGAGAGACATACATACTGACAGAGACAGACAGAGAGACACACAGACAAACAGAATCTCAGACGGACAGACAGTCCGTCAGAAACTCAGACAGACTGACACACAGAATGACAGACAAACAGAGAGACAGAGACAGACAGGCTGACAGACACAGCCTGACAGACAAATACAGACAGAACCTCAGACAGACAGACACAGAGACAGACACTCCGAGAGACAGAAAGGCACAGAAAGAGACGGACATACATACAGAAGGACGCACAGACAGAGGACTCCCAGACACTTAGACACACAGACAGAGACAAACAGGCAGACACACAGACAGACAGAGACAGACCTAAAGACACAGAAGAACAAACAAAGACAGATAGACAACCAGACAGACAGACATACAGATTGACAGACATGGAGACAGAAAGACACCGAGAGAGACAGAAACACAGACAGAACGACACACAGACAGAGGTCTAACAGACAGTTAGACACACAGACAGACAGAGACAGAAAGACAGACACAGAGGAGCAAACAAAGACAGACAGAAACTCAGTCACACAGACACTCAGACAGACACAGAGACAGAAAGACACCTAGGCAGACAGACACACAGACAGAAAGATGCCTACACAGACACAGAGAAGGAAAGACGCACAGACAGACAGAGACAGACAGACAGACACTCCGACAGACAGACCCACCGACAGACAGAGACAGACAAACACAGAGACAGACAGACACGCAGAGAGACAGACAGAGACAGACAGACAGACACTCAGATAGACAGAGAGAGAGACAGAAAGACAGACAGACAGAGACAGACAGACAGACACACAGACAGACAGACAAACAGACAGACTGACACACAGACAGACCGAGAGTCTGACAGACAGACAGACAGAGACAGTCAGAAAGAAAATAATACAGACCGACACGCGGAAAGACAGACAGACAGACAGACAGAGAGACAGAAATACAAACAGACAGACAGACACCCGGACAGACATACCCAGAGAGACAGACAGAAACACTGAAAGACAGTCAGACAGACAGCCACACAGACAGAGACAGAGAGACACAGAGACAGACAGACACACAGAGAGACAGACACAGAGACAGACAAACACACTGAGAGACAGACACAGGGACAGAAAGACACAAAGACAGAGAGAGACAGACACACACAGAGAGAGATAGAAAGACACCCAAACAGACAGACACACAGACAGACAGACACAGAGACAGACAGACAGACTGAAAGACACTCAGGCAGACAGACACACAGACAGAGGCAGACAGACACAGAGACAGACAGACACACAGAGAAACATACAGAGAAACAGGAAGACACAAAGACAGAGAGAGACAGACACACAGACATACAGACAGACATAGACAGACAGACACACAGACAGACAGACAGAGACACACAGAGAGACAGACACAGAAAAAGACAGACACACAGAAAGACAGACACACAGACAGACAGAGAGAGAGACAGAAAGACAGACAGACAGAGACAGACAGACAGACACACAGACAGAGAGAGAGACAGAAAGACAGACAGACAGAGACAGACAGACAGACACACAGACAGACAGACGCACAGACAGACAGACACACAGACAGACCGAGAGTCAGACAGACAGGCAGACAGAGACAGTCAGACAGAAAATAAGACAGACAGACAGACAGACAGACAGAGAGACAGAAATACAAACAGACAGACAGACACACGGACAGATAGACAGACAGACACAGAGACCGACAGACAAAGAGACAGAAAGACACACAAACAGACAGACACACAGACAGAAGACATTCAGACAGACAGAAAGACAGATAGACTCCCATTCAGACAGACACACAGACAGAGAGACAGACACACAGACAGACATACACACAGACAAAAAGTCACAGAGACAGAAAGACTCACAGACAGACAGTCACACAGACAGAAGGCACTCAGACAGAAAAACAGACAGGCAGACACGCATACCGACAGCCACACAGACAGACATGCAGAGAGACAGAGACACAGACAGACATACACACAGAGAGACACACAGAGAGACAGACAAACAGACAGACAGAGAGACAGACAGAGACACACAGAGAGACAGACACAGAGACAGAAATACACAAAGACAGAGAGAGACAGACACACAGACAGATACAAAGACACACAGACAGACAGAAACACAGACAGAGAGACACAGAGACAGACAGACAGAAACACTGAAAGACACTCAGACAGTCAGACACACAGACAGAGACAGACAGACACAGAGACAGACAGACACACAGAGATACAGACACAGAGACAGACAGACACACTGAGAGACTGACACAGAGACAGAAAGACACAAAGACAGAGAGAGACAGACACAGAGAGAGAGAGATAGGAAGACACACAGACAGAAACAGAAAGACACAAAGAGAGAGAGAGACAGACACACAGACATACAGACAGATAAAGACAGACAGAAACACAGACAGACAGAGACACAGACAGAAGACACACAGACAGAGAGACACACCGACAGACAGAGACAGACAGACAAACACAGAGACAGACAGACACACAGATTGAGACAGACAGAGAGAAAGACACACAGACAGACAGACAGAACGACACAGAGAGAGACAGACACACAGACAGAAAGAGACAGACTGACAGACAGAGACAGACGGACAGAAAGACGCACAGTCAGAAGACACGGAGACTGACAGACAGACAGAGACAGGCAGACAGAAACTCAGACAGACAGACACACATAGAGACAGACACACAAACAGACAGAAAGACAGATAGAAAAAGACAGACTGAAACTCAGAAAGACAGACACACAAAGGGACAGACAAACAAACAGACACAGACACACAGATAGACAGACACAGAGAGACAGAAACAGAGACAGAAAGACACATAGACAGACAGATACCAAGACAGAGACAGAGAGACACACAGACAGACACACAGACAGAGACAGGCAGACACACAGACAGACTGACAGAGACACACAGACAGACAGTCAGATAGAGAGAGAGGCCGAAAGACCCACCGACAGACAGACAGAGAAGACAGACAGAAAGACAGACAGAGTTAGAGAGACAGAAACTTAGACAGACACACAGAGTGAGAGACACAGAGACAGAAAGACACACAGACAGACAGACACACAGGCAGAGACAGACAGACAGAGACAGACATACAGACAGACAGACAGACACAGAGGCAGAAAGAGGCATAGACATAGAGACACACAGACCGAAAGACGCACAGTGAGAAGGCCAACAGACAGACAGACAGACAGACAGAGAGACAGACAGAGAGACAGAAAGACACACAGACCGACAGACACAGAGACAGACAGACACATAGAGAGACAGAAACACAGACAGACACACAGACAGATACAGACAGACAGACAGACAGACACAGATACTGAAAAACACACTGACAGACAGATAGACAGAGACATACAGACAGAATCTCAGACAGACTGACACACAGACAGACAGACACACAGACAGACAGACACACAGACAGACAGAGACAGACAGACAGACAGACACAGAGACAGAAAGACACACAGAGAGAGACAGAGAGACAGAGACAGATAGACAGCCAGACACAAAGACAGACAGACAGAGACAGACAGACAGAAACTCAGACAGACTGATACACATAGAGACAAACACACAGACAGACAGACACACAGACAGACAGACAGACAGACCGACAGACACAGACACAGAAACACACAGAGACAGAGAGACAGACAGACAGACAGACAGATAAAGACAGACAGACAGACAGAAACAAATTCAGACAGACAGACAGACACAGAGACAGAAAGACACATAGACAGACAGACAGAGACAGAAACACACAGACAGACAGACAGAGACAGACAGACAGAGACAGACACAGGGAAAGAAAGACACTTAGACGTAGAGAAACACAGACAGACACACACAGAGAGAAAGACAGACACACAGACATACAGAGAGACAGACAGACACACCGACAGACAGACACAGAGACAGACAGACACAACGACAGACAGACAGAGAGACAGAAAGACACAGAGACAGACAGACAGACAGGGACAGACACAGGGAAAGATAGACACACAGACAGACAGACACAGAGACTGAAAGATGAACAGACAGAAGACACACAGACAGACAGACACAGAGACAGACAGACACACAGACAGACAGACACAGAGACAGACAGACAGAAACACTGAAAGACACTCAGACACTTAGACACACAGACAGAGACAGACAGACACAGAGACAGACAGACACACAGAGAGACAGACACAGAGAAAGACAGACACAATGAGAGACAGACACAGAGACAGAAAGACAGAGAGAGACATACACACAGAGAGAGAGATAGAAAGACACACAGACAGACAGACACAGAGACAGAAAGAAAGACTGAAAGACACTCAGACAGACAGACACACAGACAGAGACAGACAGACACACAGACAGACAGACACACAGACAAACAGAAACAGAGAGACAGACAGACGCACAGACAGACAGACAAACAGAAAGACACACAGACAGACCGACACAGAGACAGACAGACACATAGACAAACAGAAACAGAGAGACAGATACAGAGACAGAAAGACACACAGACAGACACACAGACAGACAGACACACAGACAAAGACAAACAGACACACAGACAGACACACAGATAGACAGACACACAGACATACAGACAGACAGACTGACATACACAGACATACACACAGAGAAAGAGACACAGACAGACAGACACACACACAGACAGACAGACTGACAGACAGACTGCCAGACCGACAGAGACAGAGACATAAGGACACCCAGACAGACAGACACACACACAGACTCACAGACTGACAGACAGAGACAGACAGACACACCGACAGACACAGAGACAGATAGACACACCGACAGACAGAAATTCACAGAGACAGACACACAGACAGACAGAAACTCAGACTGAAAGACACACAGAGAAAGAGACACAGACAGACAGACACACAGACTGACAGACACACAGACAGACACACAGAGAGACACACACAGAGACAGACACACAGAAAGACTGACACACCGACAGAGACACACAGATAGACAGACTCACAAACAGACAGACGCACAGAAAGACAGACACACAGACCGACAGACAGAGAGACATAAAATACACACAAACAGACAGACACACAGACAGACAGACAGAGAGACAGAGAGACAGACAGAGACAGACAGACATACAGACAGACAGACACACAGACAGAAGACACTCAGACGGACAGACATACAGTGAGACAAAGACAGACAGATTGACAGAAAGACACACAGACAGACAGACACATAGACAGACAGACACAGAGAGAGACACACAGAGAGACAGACACAGACAGACAGACACACAGACAAAGACAAACAGACACACAGACAGACACACAGATAGACAGACACACAGACATACAGACAGAAAGACAGAGAGAGACAGAGAGACAGAAATAGACAGAAACTCAGACAGACACATAGACAGAGAGACAGAGAGACAGAAAGACACACAGACAGACAGACACAGAGACAGACAGACACACAGACAGACAGACAGAGAGACAGAAAGACACTGACACAGACAGACACACAGACAGAGAGATAGAAAGACACACAGACAGACACACAGACAAAGACTGACAGACACACAGACAGACAGACAAACAGGCAGACAGACGCACAGACATCCAGACAGAAAGACAGAGAGACAGACAGACAGACAGAAATAGACAGACAGACAGAAACTCAGACAGACAGACACTCAGACAGACAGACACACAAATAGACAGACATGGAGACAGAAAGACACAGAGAGAGACAGAAACACAGACAGAATGACACACAGACAGACAGAGACACACAGACAGACACAGAGACAGAAAGACACCTAGGCAGACAGACAGACAGACAGAAAGACGCCTACACAGACACAGAGAAGGAAAGATGCACAGACAGACAGAGACAGACAGACAGACACTCAGACAGAGAGACACACAGACAGATAGACACACAGACAGACAGAGACAGACAGAAACTCAGACACACAGACACACAGACAGATACAGATACAGAAAGACACACGGACAGACAGAGACAAAGACTGAAAGACGCATAGACAGACAGACACACAGTCAGAAAGGCGCACAGTCAGAAGACACACAGACAGAAACAAACGCAGACAGACAGAGACAGAGAGACCGACACTCAGACACACAGACACACAGACACACAGACACAGAGACAGAAAGACAAACACACAGACAGGCAGACGGACGGACACAGAGAATTAAGACGCACAGACAGACAGACAAACAGAGAGACGCACAGACAGACACACAGATAGAGAGACGTACAGATAGAGGACACACAGACAGACAGAGACAGACAGACAGACATACAGACCGACAGACACACAGACAGACAGAAACACAGACAGAAATACGTACACACAGAAGACACACAGATAGCCAAACACCGAGACAGACAGATACAGACAGATAGACACGCAGAAAGACAGACACACAGACAGAAAGACTCACAGTCAGAGGACACACAGACAGACCCACAGACAGACAGACTGGGACCGACAGGCACACAGACAGACTGAGACACAGACAGACAGACACAGAGAAAGAAAGACACACAGACAGACAGACACAGAGACAGACTTACGCACAGACAGACAGTATCTCAGACAGAAACACAGACACACAGACAGACAGAGACAGACAGACAGAGAGAGAGACAGAAAGACAAACACAGAGAAAGAAAGACACAGAGAGACGGACACAGACACAGAAAGACACAGAGAGACGGACACAGAGACAGAAAGACACAGAGAGACAGACATAGAAACAGAAAGACACAGAAAGACAGACAGACAGACAGAGAGACAAAGACAGACAGATAGACACACAGACAGTCAGACAGACAGAGACAGACAGACACACCTAGAGACAGATACACAGTCAGAGGACACTCAGAAAGACAGACATACAGAGAGACAAAGACAGACAGACAGACACACAGAGAGACAGACACACAGAGAGACAGACACACAGACAGACAGACACAGACAGAAAGACACACAGAGAGAGACACAGAAAGGCACACAAAAAAGACACACAGACAGAAAGACGCATAGACATAGAGACACACAGACAGAAAGACGCACAGTCCGAAGACACACAGAAAGACAGACAGGCAGAGACAGACTGACACCCAGACAGACAGACACACAGACAGACAGAGAGACAGACCCACTGACAGACAGACAGTCAGAGAGACAGAGACACACACAGAGAGACAGACAGACACACAGACAGACAGACACACAGACAGACAGACAGAGACAGATACAGGGAAAGAAAGACACAGACAGACAGATACACAGACAGACAGACAGAGAGAGCAGACACACAGACAGACAGAAAGAGAGACAGAAAGGCACTCAGAGAGACAGACAGAGACAGACAGACAGACAGAGAGAGACAGACATACACAGAGAGAGATAGAAACATAGACATAGAGACAGGCAGACAGACACACAGAGAGAGACAGACAGACAGACATACAGAGAGACAGAAAGACACACAGACAGACAGACAGACAGGTAGACAGGGACAGACACAGAGAGAGATAGACACACAGACAGACAGAGACAGAGACAGACAGACACAGAGACAGAAAGGCGAACAGACAGAAGACACACAGACAGACAGACACACAGACAGACACAGAGACAGACACAGGGACAGAAAGACACACAGACAGACAGACACTGAGACAGACAGAAAGACAAACAGACAGACAGACAGACAGACAGAGAGACAGACAGAGAGACAGGGACAGACACAGAGACAGATAGACACACAGACAGACAGACACAGAGACAGACAGACCCAGAGACAGAAAGACGAACAGATAGAAGACACACAGACAGACAGACACACAGACAGACAGACACAGAGACAGATACAGGGCCAGAAAGACACACAGACAGACAGACACTGGGACCAACAGACAGAGATCAGAAAGAAAGACAGAGACATACAGACAGACAGACTGACAGACAGATAGACACAGACAGAGAGAAACTCACACAGACAGACACAGAGAGAGACAGACACAGAGACAGAATGACACACAGACAGATAGACTCACAGACAGACAGACACAGAGAGAGACAGACACACAGACAAAGAGAAACAGAGAGAAAGAGACAGAAAGACACACAGACAGACAGACACACAGATAGACTGTCAGAGAGACAGAAAGACAAACAGACAGAGACAGACACACAGACAGACAGACACAGAGAAAGAAAGACACACAGACAGACAGACACAGAGACAGAGAGACATACATACTGACAGAGACAGACAGAGAGACACACAGACAAACAGAATCTCAGACGGACAGACAGTCCGTCAGAAACTCAGACAGACTGACACACAGAATGACAGACAAACAGAGAGACAGAGACAGACAGGCTGACAGACACAGCCTGACAGACAAATACAGACAGAACCTCAGACAGACAGACACAAAGACAGACACTCCGAGAGACAGAAAGGCACAGAAAGAGACGGACATACATACAGAAGGACGCACAGACAGAGGACTCCCAGACACTTAGACACACAGACAGACAGAGACAAACAGGCAGACACACACACAGACAGAGACAGACCTAAAGACACAGAAGAACAAACAAAGACAGATAGACAACCAGACAGACAGACATACAGATTGACAGACATGGAGACAGAAAGACACCGAGAGAGACAGAAACACAGACAGAACGACACACAGACAGAGGTCTAACAGACAGTTAGACACACAGACAGACAGAGACAGAAAGACAGACACAGAGGAGCAAACAAAGACAGACAGAAACTCAGTCACACAGACACTCAGACAGACACAGAGACAGAAAGACACCTAGGCAGACAGACACACAGACAGAAAGATGCCTACACAGACACAGAGAAGGAAAGACGCACAGACAGACAGAGACAGACAGACAGACACTCCGACAGACAGACCCACCGACAGACAGAGACAGACAAACACAGAGACAGACAGACACGCAGAGAGACAGACAGAGACAGACAGACAGACACTCAGATAGACAGAGAGAGAGACAGAAAGACAGACAGACAGAGACAGACAGACAGACACACAGACAGACAGACAAACAGACAGACTGACACACAGACAGACCGAGAGTCTGACAGACAGACAGACAGAGACAGTCAGAAAGAAAATAATACAGACCGACACGCGGAAAGACAGACAGACAGACAGACAGAGAGACAGAAATACAAACAGACAGACAGACACCCGGACAGACATACCCAGAGAGACAGACAGAAACACTGAAAGACAGTCAGACAGACAGCCACACAGACAGAGACAGAGAGACACAGAGACAGACAGACACACAGAGAGACAGACACAGAGACAGACAAACACACTGAGAGACAGACACAGGGACAGAAAGACACAAAGACAGAGAGAGACAGACACACACAGAGAGAGATAGAAAGACACACAAACAGACAGACACACAGACAGACAGACACAGAGACAGACAGACAGACTGAAAGACACTCAGGCAGACAGACACACAGACAGAGGCAGACAGACACAGAGACAGACAGACACACAGAGAAACATACAGAGAAACAGGAAGACACAAAGACAGAGAGAGACAGACACACAGACATACAGACAGACATAGACAGACAGACACACAGACAGACAGACAGAGACACACAGAGAGACAGACACAGAAAAAGACAGACACACAGAAAGACAGACACACAGACAGACAGAGAGACAGAAAGACAGACAGACAGAGACAGACAGACAGACACACAGACAGAGAGAGAGACAGAAAGACAGACAGACAGAGACAGACAGACAGACACACAGACAGACAGACGCACAGACAGACAGACACACAGACAGACCGAGAGTCAGACAGACAGGCAGACAGAGACAGTCAGACAGAAAATAAGACAGACAGACAGACAGACAGACAGAGAGACAGAAATACAAACAGACAGACAGACACACGGACAGATAGACAGACAGACACAGAGACCGACAGACAAAGAGACAGAAAGACACACAAACAGACAGACACACAGACAGAAGACATTCAGACAGACAGAAAGACAGATAGACTCCCATACAGACAGACACACAGACAGAGAGACAGACACACAGACAGACATACACACAGACAAAAAGTCACAGAGACAGAAAGACTCACAGACAGACAGTCACACAGACAGAAGGCACTCAGACAGAAAAACAGACAGGCAGACACGCATACCGACAGCCACACAGACAGACATGCAGAGAGACAGAGACACAGACAGACATACACACAGAGAGACACACAGAGAGACAGACAAACAGACAGACAGAGAGACAGACAGAGACACACAGAGAGACAGACACAGAGACAGAAATACACAAAGACAGAGAGAGACAGACACACAGACAGATACAAAGACACACAGACAGACAGAAACACAGACAGAGAGACACAGAGACAGACAGACAGAAACACTGAAAGACACTCAGACAGTCAGACACACAGACAGAGACAGACAGACACAGAGACAGACAGACACACAGAGATACAGACACAGAGACAGACAGACACACTGAGAGACTGACACAGAGACAGAAAGACACAAAGACAGAGAGAGACAGACACAGAGAGAGAGAGATAGAAAGACACACAGACAGAAACAGAAAGACACAAAGAGAGAGAGAGACAGACACACAGACATACAGACAGATAAAGACAGACAGAAACACAGACAGACAGAGACACAGACAGAAGACACACAGACAGAGAGACACACCGACAGACAGAGACAGACAGACAAACACAGAGACAGACAGACACACAGATTGAGACAGACAGAGAGAAAGACACACAGACAGACAGACAGAACGACACAGAGAGAGACAGACACACAGACAGAAAGAGACAGACTGACAGACAGAGACAGACGGACAGAAAGACGCACAGTCAGAAGACACGGAGACTGACAGACAGACAGAGACAGGCAGACAGAAACTCAGACAGACAGACACACATAGAGACAGACACACAAACAGACAGAAAGACAGATAGAAAAAGACAGACTGAAACTCAGAAAGACAGACACACAAAGGGACAGACAAACAAACAGACACAGACACACAGATAGACAGACACAGAGAGACAGAAACAGAGACAGAAAGACACATAGACAGACAGATACCAAGACAGAGACAGAGAGACACACAGACAGACACACAGACAGAGACAGGCAGACACACAGACAGACTGACAGAGACACACAGACAGACAGTCAGATAGAGAGAGAGGCCGAAAGACCCACCGACAGACAGACAGAGAAGACAGACAGAAAGACAGACAGAGTTAGAGAGACAGAAACTTAGACAGACACACAGAGTGAGAGACACAGAGACAGAAAGACACACAGACAGACAGACACACAGGCAGAGACAGACAGAGACAGACATACAGACAGACAGACAGACACAGAGGCAGAAAGAGGCATAGACATAGAGACACACAGACCGAAAGACGCACAGTGAGAAGGCCAACAGACAGACAGACAGACAGACAGAGAGACAGACAGAGAGACAGAAAGACACACAGACCGACAGACACAGAGACAGACAGACACATAGAGAGACAGAAACACAGACAGACACACAGACAGATACAGACAGACAGACAGACAGACACAGATACTGAAAAACACACTGACAGACAGATAGACAGAGACATACAGACAGAATCTCAGACAGACTGACACACAGACAGACAGACACACAGACAGACAGACACACAGACAGACAGAGACAGATAGACAGACAGACACAGAGACAGAATGACACACAGAGAGAGACAGAGAGACAGAGACAGATAGACAGCCAGACACAAAGACAGACAGACAGAGACAGACAGACAGAAACTCAGACAGACTGATACACATAGAGACAAACACACAGACAGACAGACACACAGACAGACAGACAGACAGACAGACCGACAGACACAGACACAGAAACACACAGAGACAGAGAGACAGACAGACAGACAGACAGATAAAGACAGACAGACAGACAGAAACAAATTCAGACAGACAGACAGACACAGAGACAGAAAGACACATAGACAGACAGACAGAGACAGAAACACACAGACAGACAGACAGAGACAGACAGACAGAGACAGACACAGGGAAAGAAAGACACTTAGACGTAGAGAAACACAGACAGACACTCAGAGAGAGAAAGACAGACACACAGACATACAGAGAGACAGACAGACACACCGACAGACAGACACAGAGACAGACAGACACAACGACAGACAGACAGAGAGACAGAAAGACACAGAGACAGACAGACAGACAGGGACAGACACAGGGAAAGATAGACACACAGACAGACAGACACAGAGACTGAAAGATGAACAGACAGAAGACACACAGACAGACAGACACAGAGACAGACAGACACACAGACAGACAGACACAGAGACAGACAGACAGAAACACTGAAAGACACTCAGACACTTAGACACACAGACAGAGACAGACAGACACAGAGACAGACAGACACACAGAGAGACAGACACAGAGAAAGACAGACACAATGAGAGACAGACACAGAGACAGAAAGACAGAGAGAGACATACACACAGAGAGAGAGATAGAAAGACACACAGACAGACAGACACAGAGACAGAAAGAAAGACTGAAAGACACTCAGACAGACAGACACACAGACAGAGACAGACAGACACACAGACAGACAGACACACAGACAAACAGAAACAGAGAGACAGACAGACGCACAGACAGACAGACAAACAGAAAGACACACAGACAGACCGACACAGAGACAGACAGACACATAGACAAACAGAAACAGAGAGACAGATACAGAGACAGAAAGACACACAGACAGACACACAGACAGACAGACACACAGACAAAGACAAACAGACACACAGACAGACACACAGATAGACAGACACACAGACATACAGACAGACAGACTGACATACACAGACATACACACAGAGAAAGAGACACAGACAGACAGACACACACACAGACAGACAGACTGACAGACAGACTGCCAGACCGACAGAGACAGAGACATAAGGACACCCAGACAGACAGACACACACACAGACTCACAGACTGACAGACAGAGACAGACAGACACACCGACAGACACAGAGACAGATAGACACACCGACAGACAGAAATTCACAGAGACAGACACACAGACAGACAGAAACTCAGACTGAAAGACACACAGAGAAAGAGACACAGACAGACAGACACACAGACTGACAGACACACAGACAGACACACAGAGAGACACACACAGAGACAGACACACAGAAAGACTGACACACCGACAGAGACACACAGATAGACAGACTCACAGACAGACGCACAGAAAGACAGACACACAGACCGACAGACAGAGAGACATAAAATACACACAAACAGACAGACACACAGACAGACAGACAGAGAGACAGAGAGACAGACAGAGACAGACAGACATACAGACAGACAGACACACAGACAGAAGACACTCAGACGGACAGACATACAGTGAGACAAAGACAGACAGATTGACAGAAAGACACACAGACAGACAGACACATAGACAGACAGACACAGAGAGAGACACACAGAGAGACAGACACAGACAGACAGACACACAGACAAAGACAAACAGACACACAGACAGACACACAGATAGACACACAGACATACAGACAGAAAGACAGAGAGAGACAGAGAGACAGAAATAGACAGAAACTCAGACAGACACATAGACAGAGAGACAGAGAGACAGAAAGACACACAGACAGACAGACACAGAGACAGACAGACACACAGACAGACAGACAGAGAGACAGAAAGACACTGACACAGACAGACACACAGACAGAGAGATAGAAAGACACACAGACAGACACACAGACAAAGACTGACAGACACACAGACAGACAGACAAACAGGCAGACAGACGCACAGACATCCAGACAGAAAGACAGAGAGACAGACAGACAGACAGAAATAGACAGACAGACAGAAACTCAGACAGACAGACACTCAGACAGACAGACACACAAATAGACAGACATGGAGACAGAAAGACACAGAGAGAGACAGAAACACAGACAGAATGACACACAGACAGACAGAGACACACAGACAGACACAGAGACAGAAAGACACCTAGGCAGACAGACAGACAGACAGAAAGACGCCTACACAGACACAGAGAAGGAAAGACGCACAGACAGACAGAGACAGACAGACAGACACTCAGACAGAGAGACACACAGACAGATAGACACACAGACAGACAGAGACAGACAGAAACTCAGACACACAGACACACAGACAGATACAGATACAGAAAGACACACGGACAGACAGAGACAAAGACTGAAAGACGCATAGACAGACAGACACACAGTCAGAAAGGCGCACAGTCAGAAGACACACAGACAGAAACAAACGCAGACAGACAGAGACAGAGAGACCGACACTCAGACACACAGACACACAGACACACAGACACAGAGACAGAAAGACAAACACACAGACAGGCAGACGGACGGACACAGAGAATTAAGACGCACAGACAGACAGACAAACAGAGAGACGCACAGACAGACACACAGATAGAGAGACGTACAGATAGAGGACACACAGACAGACAGAGACAGACAGACAGACATACAGACCGACAGACACACAGACAGACAGAAACACAGACAGAAATACGTACACACAGAAGACACACAGATAGCCAAACACCGAGACAGACAGATACAGACAGATAGACACGCAGAAAGACAGACACACAGACAGAAAGACTCACAGTCAGAGGACACACAGACAGACCCACAGACAGACAGACTGGGACCGACAGGCACACAGACAGACTGAGACACAGACAGACAGACACAGAGAAAGAAAGACACACAGACAGACAGACACAGAGACAGACTTACGCACAGACAGACAGTATCTCAGACAGAAACACAGACACACAGACAGACAGAGACAGACAGACAGAGAGAGAGACAGAAAGACAAACACAGAGAAAGAAAGACACAGAGAGACGGACACAGACACAGAAAGACACAGAGAGACGGACACAGAGACAGAAAGACACAGAGAGACAGACATAGAAACAGAAAGACACAGAAAGACAGACAGACAGACAGAGAGACAAAGACAGACAGATAGACACACAGACAGTCAGACAGACAGAGACAGACAGACACACCTAGAGACAGATACACAGTCAGAGGACACTCAGAAAGACAGACATACAGAGAGACAAAGACAGACAGACAGACACACAGAGAGACAGACACACAGAGAGACAGACACACAGACAGACAGACACAGACAGAAAGACACACAGAGAGAGACACAGAAAGGCACACAAAAAAGACACACAGACAGAAAGACGCATAGACATAGAGACACACAGACAGAAAGACGCACAGTCCGAAGACACACAGAAAGACAGACAGACAGAGACAGACTGACACCCAGACAGACAGACACACAGACAGACAGAGAGACAGACCCACTGACAGACAGACAGTCAGAGAGACAGAGACACACACAGAGAGACAGACAGACACACAGACAGACAGACACACAGACAGACAGACAGAGACAGATACAGGGAAAGAAAGACACAGACAGACAGATACACAGACAGACAGACAGAGAGAGCAGACACACAGACAGACAGAAAGAGAGACAGAAAGGCACTCAGAGAGACAGACAGAGACAGACAGACAGACAGAGAGAGACAGACATACACAGAGAGAGATAGAAACATAGACATAGAGACAGGCAGACAGACACACAGAGAGAGACAGACAGACAGACATACAGAGAGACAGAAAGACACACAGACAGACAGACAGACAGGTAGACAGGGACAGACACAGAGAGAGATAGACACACAGACAGACAGAGACAGAGACAGACAGACACAGAGACAGAAAGGCGAACAGACAGAAGACACACAGACAGACAGACACACAGACAGACACAGAGACAGACACAGGGACAGAAAGACACACAGACAGACAGACACTGAGACAGACAGAAAGACAAACAGACAGACAGACAGACAGACAGAGAGACAGACAGAGAGACAGGGACAGACACAGAGACAGATAGACACACAGACAGACAGACACAGAGACAGACAGACCCAGAGACAGAAAGACGAACAGATAGAAGACACACAGACAGACAGACACAGAGACAGAGAGACATACATACTGACAGAGACAGACAGAGAGACACACAGACAAACAGAATCTCAGACGGACAGACAGTCCGTCAGAAACTCAGACAGACTGACACACAGAATGACAGACAAACAGAGAGACAGAGACAGACAGGCTGACAGACACAGCCTGACAGACAAATACAGACAGAACCTCAGACAGACAGACACAAAGACAGACACTCCGAGAGACAGAAAGGCACAGAAAGAGACGGACATACATACAGAAGGACGCACAGACAGAGGACTCCCAGACACTTAGACACACAGACAGACAGAGACAAACAGGCAGACACACACACAGACAGAGACAGACCTAAAGACACAGAAGAACAAACAAAGACAGATAGACAACCAGACAGACAGACATACAGATTGACAGACATGGAGACAGAAAGACACCGAGAGAGACAGAAACACAGACAGAACGACACACAGACAGAGGTCTAACAGACAGTTAGACACACAGACAGACAGAGACAGAAAGACAGACACAGAGGAGCAAACAAAGACAGACAGAAACTCAGTCACACAGACACTCAGACAGACACAGAGACAGAAAGACACCTAGGCAGACAGACACACAGACAGAAAGATGCCTACACAGACACAGAGAAGGAAAGACGCACAGACAGACAGAGACAGACAGACAGACACTCCGACAGACAGACCCACCGACAGACAGAGACAGACAAACACAGAGACAGACAGACACGCAGAGAGACAGACAGAGACAGACAGACAGACACTCAGATAGACAGAGAGAGAGACAGAAAGACAGACAGACAGAGACAGACAGACAGACACACAGACAGACAGACAAACAGACAGACTGACACACAGACAGACCGAGAGTCTGACAGACAGACAGACAGAGACAGTCAGAAAGAAAATAATACAGACCGACACGCGGAAAGACAGACAGACAGACAGACAGAGAGACAGAAATACAAACAGACAGACAGACACCCGGACAGACATACCCAGAGAGACAGACAGAAACACTGAAAGACAGTCAGACAGACAGCCACACAGACAGAGACAGAGAGACACAGAGACAGACAGACACACAGAGAGACAGACACAGAGACAGACAAACACACTGAGAGACAGACACAGGGACAGAAAGACACAAAGACAGAGAGAGACAGACACACACAGAGAGAGATAGAAAGACACCCAAACAGACAGACACACAGACAGACAGACACAGAGACAGACAGACAGACTGAAAGACACTCAGGCAGACAGACACACAGACAGAGGCAGACAGACACAGAGACAGACAGACACACAGAGAAACATACAGAGAAACAGGAAGACACAAAGACAGAGAGAGACAGACACACAGACATACAGACAGACATAGACAGACAGACACACAGACAGACAGACAGAGACACACAGAGAGACAGACACAGAAAAAGACAGACACACAGAAAGACAGACACACAGACAGACAGAGAGAGAGACAGAAAGACAGACAGACAGAGACAGACAGACAGACACACAGACAGAGAGAGAGACAGAAAGACAGACAGACAGAGACAGACAGACAGACACACAGACAGACAGACGCACAGACAGACAGACACACAGACAGACCGAGAGTCAGACAGACAGGCAGACAGAGACAGACAGACAGAAAATAAGACAGACAGACAGACAGACAGAGAGACAGAAATACAAACAGACAGACAGACACACGGACAGATAGACAGACAGACACAGAGACCGACAGACAAAGAGACAGAAAGACACACAAACAGACAGACACACAGACAGAAGACATTCAGACAGACAGAAAGACAGATAGACTCGCATACAGACAGACACACAGACAGAGAGACAGACACACAGACAGACATACACACAGACAAAAAGTCACAGAGACAGAAAGACTCACAGCCAGACAGTCACACAGACAGAAGGCACTCAGACAGAAAAACAGACAGACAGACACGCATACCGACAGACACACAGACAGACATGCAGAGAGACAGAGACACAGACAGACATACACACAGAGAGACACACAGAGAGACAGACAAACAGACAGACAGAGAGACAGACAGAGACACACAGAGAGACAGACACAGAGACAGAAATACACAAAGACAGAGAGAGACAGACACACAGACAGATACAAAGACACACAGACAGACAGAAACACAGACAGAGAGACACAGAGACAGACAGACAGAAACACTGAAAGACACTCAGACAGTCAGACACACAGACAGAGACAGACAGACACAGAGACAGACAGACACACAGAGATACAGACACAGAGACAGACAGACACACTGAGAGACTGACACAGAGACAGAAAGACACAAAGACAGAGAGAGACAGACACAGAGAGAGAGAGATAGGAAGACACACAGACAGAAACAGAAAGACACAAAGAGAGAGAGAGACAGACACACAGACATACAGACAGATAAAGACAGACAGAAACACAGACAGACAGAGACACAGACAGAAGACACACAGACAGAGAGACACACCGACAGACAGAGACAGACAGACAAACACAGGGACAGACAGACACACAGATTGAGACAGACAGAGAGAAAGACACACAGACAGACAGACAGAACGACACAGAGAGAGACAGACACACAGACAGAAAGAGACAGACTGACAGACAGAGACAGACGGACAGAAAGACGCACAGTCAGAAGACACGGAGACTGACAGACAGACAGAGACAGGCAGACAGAAACTCAGACAGACAGACACACATAGAGACAGACACACAAACAGACAGAAAGACAGATAGAAAAAGACAGACTGAAACTCAGAAAGACAGACACACAAAGGGACAGACAAACAAACAGACACAGACACACAGATAGACAGACACAGAGAGACAGAAACAGAGAGAGAAAGACACATAGACAGACAGATACCAAGACAGAGACAGAGAGACACACAGACAGACACACAGACAGAGACAGGCAGACACACAGACAGACTGACAGAGACACACAGACAGACAGTCAGATAGAGAGAGAGGCCGAAAGACCCACCGACAGACAGACAGAGAAGACAGACAGAAAGACAGACAGAGTTAGAGAGACAGAAACTTAGACAGACACACAGAGTGAGAGACACAGAGACAGAAAGACACACAGACAGACAGACACACAGGCAGAGACAGACAGACAGAGACAGACATACAGACAGACAGACAGACACAGAGGCAGAAAGAGGCATAGACATAGAGACACACAGACCGAAAGACGCACAGTGAGAAGGCCAACAGACAGACAGACAGACAGACAGAGAGACAGACAGAGAGACAGAAAGACACACAGACCGACAGACACAGAGACAGACAGACACATAGAGAGACAGAAACACAGACAGACACACAGACAGATACAGACAGACAGACAGACAGACACAGATACTGAAAAACACACTGACAGACAGATAGACAGAGACATACAGACAGAATCTCAGACAGACTGACACACAGACAGACAGACACACAGACAGACAGACACACAGACAGACAGAGACAGACAGACAGACAGACACAGAGACAGAGAGACAGAGACAGACAGACAGAAACTCAGACAGACTGATACACATAGAGACAGACACACAGACAGTCACACAGACAGACAGACAGACAGACCGGCAGACACAGACACAGAAACACACAGAGACAGAGAGACAGACAGACAGACAGACAGACAGATAAAGACAGACAGACAGACAGAAACAAATTCAGACAGACAGACAGACACAGAGACAGAAAGACACATAGACAGACAGACAGAGACAGAAACACACAGACAGACAGACAGAGACAGACAGACAGAGACAGACACAGGGAAAGAAAGACACTTAGACGTAGAGAAACACAGACAGACACACACAGAGAGAAAGACAGACACACAGACATACAGAGAGACAGACAGACACACCGACAGACAGACACAGAGACAGACAGACACAACGACAGACAGACAGAGAGACAGAAAGACACAGAGACAGACAGACAGACAGGGACAGACACAGGGAAAGATAGACACACAGACAGACAGACACAGAGACTGAAAGATGAACAGACAGAAGACACACAGACAGACAGACACAGAGACAGACAGACACACAGAGAGACTGACACACAGACAGACAGACACAGAGACAGACAGACAGAAACACTGAAAGACACTCAGACACTTAGACACACAGACAGAGACAGACAGACTCAGAGACAGACAGACACACAGAGAGACAGACACAGAGAAAGACAGACACAATGAGAGACAGACACAGAGACAGAAAGACAGAGAGAGACATACACAAAGAGAGAGAAATAGAAAGACACACAGACAGACAGACACAGAGACAGAAAGAAAGACTGAAACACACTCAGACAGACAGACACACAGACAGAGACAGACAGACACACAGACAGACAGACACACAGACAAACAGAAACAGAGAGACAGACAGACGCACAGACAGACAGACAAACAGAAAGACACACAGACAGACCGACACAGAGACAGACAGACACATAGACAAACAGAAACAGAGAGACAGATACAGAGACAGAAAGACACACAGACAGACACACAGACAGAAAGACACACAGACAAAGACAAACAGACACACAGACAGACACACAGATAGACAGACACACAGACATACAGACAGACAGACTGACATACACAGACATACACACAGAGAAAGAGTCACAGACAGACAGACACACACACAGACAGACAGACTGACAGACAGACTGACAGACAGACAGAGACAGAGACATAAGGACACCCAGACAGACAGACACACACACAGACTCACAGACTGACAGACAGAGACAGACAGACACACCGACAGACACAGAGACAGATAGACACACCGACAGACAGAAATTCACAGAGACAGACACACAAACAGACAGAAAGACAGATAGAAAAAGACAGACTGAAACTCAGAAAGACAGACACACAAAGGGACAGACAAACAAACAGACACAGACACACAGATAGACAGACACAGAGAGACAGAAACAGAGAGAGAAAGACACATAGACAGACAGATACCAAGACAGAGACAGAGAGACACACAGACAGACACACAGACAGAGACAGGCAGACACACAGACAGACTGACAGAGACACACAGACAGACAGTCAGATAGAGAGAGAGGCCGAAAGACCCACCGACAGACAGACAGAGAAGACAGACAGAAAGACAGACAGAGTTAGAGAGACAGAAACTTAGACAGACACACAGAGTGAGAGACACAGAGACAGAAAGACACACAGACAGACAGACACACAGGCAGAGACAGACAGACAGAGACAGACATACAGACAGACAGACAGACACAGAGGCAGAAAGAGGCATAGACATAGAGACACACAGACCGAAAGACGCACAGTGAGAAGGCCAACAGACAGACAGACAGACAGACAGAGAGACAGACAGAGAGACAGAAAGACACACAGACCGACAGACACAGAGACAGACAGACACATAGAGAGACAGAAACACAGACAGACACACAGACAGATACAGACAGACAGACAGACAGACACAGATACTGAAAAACACACTGACAGACAGATAGACAGAGACATACAGACAGAATCTCAGACAGACTGACACACAGACAGACAGACACACAGACAGACAGACACACAGACAGACAGAGACAGACAGACAGACAGACACAGAGACAGAGAGACAGAGACAGACAGACAGAAACTCAGACAGACTGATACACATAGAGACAGACACACAGACAGTCACACAGACAGACAGACAGACAGACCGGCAGACACAGACACAGAAACACACAGAGACAGAGAGACAGACAGACAGACAGACAGACAGATAAAGACAGACAGACAGACAGAAACAAATTCAGACAGACAGACAGACACAGAGACAGAAAGACACATAGACAGACAGACAGAGACAGAAACACACAGACAGACAGACAGAGACAGACAGACAGAGACAGACACAGGGAAAGAAAGACACTTAGACGTAGAGAAACACAGACAGACACACACAGAGAGAAAGACAGACACACAGACATACAGAGAGACAGACAGACACACCGACAGACAGACACAGAGACAGACAGACACAACGACAGACAGACAGAGAGACAGAAAGACACAGAGACAGACAGACAGACAGGGACAGACACAGGGAAAGATAGACACACAGACAGACAGACACAGAGACTGAAAGATGAACAGACAGAAGACACACAGACAGACAGACACAGAGACAGACAGACACACAGAGAGACTGACACACAGACAGACAGACACAGAGACAGACAGACAGAAACACTGAAAGACACTCAGACACTTAGACACACAGACAGAGACAGACAGACTCAGAGACAGACAGACACACAGAGAGACAGACACAGAGAAAGACAGACACAATGAGAGACAGAAACACAGACAGACACACAGACAGATACAGACAGACAGACAGACAGACACAGATACTGAAAAACACACTGACAGACAGATAGACAGAGACATACAGACAGAATCTCAGACAGACTGACACACAGACAGACAGACACACAGACAGACAGACACACAGACAGACAGAGACAGATAGACAGACAGACACAGAGACAGAATGACACACAGAGAGAGACAGAGAGACAGAGACAGATAGACAGCCAGACACAAAGACAGACAGACAGAGACAGACAGACAGAAACTCAGACAGACTGATACACATAGAGACAAACACACAGACAGACAGACACACAGACAGACAGACAGACAGACAGACCGACAGACACAGACACAGAAACACACAGAGACAGAGAGACAGACAGACAGACAGACAGATAAAGACAGACAGACAGACAGAAACAAATTCAGACAGACAGACAGACACAGAGACAGAAAGACACATAGACAGACAGACAGAGACAGAAACACACAGACAGACAGACAGAGACAGACAGACAGAGACAGACACAGGGAAAGAAAGACACTTAGACGTAGAGAAACACAGACAGACACTCAGAGAGAGAAAGACAGACACACAGACATACAGAGAGACAGACAGACACACCGACAGACAGACACAGAGACAGACAGACACAACGACAGACAGACAGAGAGACAGAAAGACACAGAGACAGACAGACAGACAGGGACAGACACAGGGAAAGATAGACACACAGACAGACAGACACAGAGACTGAAAGATGAACAGACAGAAGACACACAGACAGACAGACACAGAGACAGACAGACACACAGACAGACAGACACAGAGACAGACAGACAGAAACACTGAAAGACACTCAGACACTTAGACACACAGACAGAGACAGACAGACACAGAGACAGACAGACACACAGAGAGACAGACACAGAGAAAGACAGACACAATGAGAGACAGACACAGAGACAGAAAGACAGAGAGAGACATACACACAGAGAGAGAGATAGAAAGACACACAGACAGACAGACACAGAGACAGAAAGAAAGACTGAAAGACACTCAGACAGACAGACACACAGACAGAGACAGACAGACACACAGACAGACAGACACACAGACAAACAGAAACAGAGAGACAGACAGACGCACAGACAGACAGACAAACAGAAAGACACACAGACAGACCGACACAGAGACAGACAGACACATAGACAAACAGAAACAGAGAGACAGATACAGAGACAGAAAGACACACAGACAGACACACAGACAGACAGACACACAGACAAAGACAAACAGACACACAGACAGACACACAGATAGACAGACACACAGACATACAGACAGACAGACTGACATACACAGACATACACACAGAGAAAGAGACACAGACAGACAGACACACACACAGACAGACAGACTGACAGACAGACTGCCAGACCGACAGAGACAGAGACATAAGGACACCCAGACAGACAGACACACACACAGACTCACAGACTGACAGACAGAGACAGACAGACACACCGACAGACACAGAGACAGATAGACACACCGACAGACAGAAATTCACAGAGACAGACTCACAGACAGACAGAAACTCAGACTGAAAGACACACAGAGAAAGAGACACAGACAGACAGACACACAGACTGACAGACACACAGACAGACACACAGAGAGACACACACAGAGACAGACACACAGAAAGACTGACACACCGACAGAGACACACAGATAGACAGACTCACAAACAGACAGACGCACAGAAAGACAGACACACAGACCGACAGACAGAGAGACATAAAATACACACAAACAGACAGACACACAGACAGACAGACAGAGAGACAGAGAGACAGACAGAGACAGACAGACATACAGACAGACAGACACACAGACAGAAGACACTCAGACGGACAGACATACAGTGAGACAAAGACAGACAGATTGACAGAAAGACACACAGACAGACAGACACATAGACAGACAGACACAGAGAGAGACACACAGAGAGACAGACACAGACAGACAGACACACAGACAAAGACAAACAGACACACAGACAGACACACAGATAGACAGACACACAGACATACAGACAGAAAGACAGAGAGAGACAGAGAGACAGAAATAGACAGAAACTCAGACAGACACATAGACAGAGAGACAGAGAGACAGAAAGACACACAGACAGACAGACACAGAGACAGACAGACACACAGACAGACAGACAGAGAGACAGAAAGACACTGACACAGACAGACACACAGACAGAGAGATAGAAAGACACACAGACAGACACACAGACAAAGACTGACAGACACACAGACAGACAGACAAACAGGCAGACAGACGCACAGACATCCAGACAGAAAGACAGAGAGACAGACAGACAGACAGAAATAGACAGACAGACAGAAACTCAGACAGACAGACACTCAGACAGACAGACACACAAATAGACAGACATGGAGACAGAAAGACACAGAGAGAGACAGAAACACAGACAGAATGACACACAGACAGACAGAGACACACAGACAGACACAGAGACAGAAAGACACCTAGGCAGACAGACAGACAGACAGAAAGACGCCTACACAGACACAGAGAAGGAAAGACGCACAGACAGACAGAGCCAGACAGACAGACACTCAGACAGAGAGACACACAGACAGATAGACACACAGACAGACAGAGACAGACAGAAACTCAGACACACAGACACACAGACAGATACAGATACAGAAAGACACACGGACAGACAGAGACAAAGACTGAAAGACGCATAGACAGACAGACACACAGTCAGAAAGGCGCACAGTCAGAAGACACACAGACAGAAACAAACGCAGACAGACAGAGACAGAGAGACCGACACTCAGACACACAGACACACAGACACACAGACACAGAGACAGAAAGACAAACACACAGACAGGCAGACGGACGGACACAGAGAATTAAGACGCACAGACAGACAGACAAACAGAGAGACGCACAGACAGACACACAGATAGAGAGACGTACAGATAGAGGACACACAGACAGACAGAGACAGACAGACAGACATACAGACCGACAGACACACAGACAGACAGAAACACAGACAGAAATACGTACACACAGAAGACACACAGATAGCCAAACACCGAGACAGACAGATACAGACAGATAGACACGCAGAAAGACAGACACACAGACAGAAAGACTCACAGTCAGAGGACACACAGACAGACCCACAGACAGACAGACTGGGACCGACAGGCACACAGACAGACTGAGACACAGACAGACAGACACAGAGAAAGAAAGACACACAGACAGACAGACACAGAGACAGACTTACGCACAGACAGACAGTATCTCAGACAGAAACACAGACACACAGACAGACAGAGACAGACAGACAGAGAGAGAGACAGAAAGACAAACACAGAGAAAGAAAGACACAGAGAGACGGACACAGACACAGAAAGACACAGAGAGACGGACACAGAGACAGAAAGACACAGAGAGACAGACATAGAAACAGAAAGACACAGAAAGACAGACAGACAGACAGAGAGACAAAGACAGACAGATAGACACACAGACAGTCAGACAGACAGAGACAGACAGACACACCTAGAGACAGATACACAGTCAGAGGACACTCAGAAAGACAGACATACAGAGAGACAAAGACAGACAGACAGACACACAGAGAGACAGACACACAGAGAGACAGACACACAGACAGACAGACACAGACAGAAAGACACACAGAGAGAGACACAGAAAGGCACACAAAAAAGACACACAGACAGAAAGACGCATAGACATAGAGACACACAGACAGAAAGACGCACAGTCCGAAGACACACAGAAAGACAGACAGACAGAGACAGACTGACACCCAGACAGACAGACACACAGACAGACAGAGAGACAGACCCACTGACAGACAGACAGTCAGAGAGACAGAGACACACACAGAGAGACAGACAGACACACAGACAGACAGACACACAGACAGACAGACAGAGACAGATACAGGGAAAGAAAGACACAGACAGACAGATACACAGACAGACAGACAGAGAGAGCAGACACACAGACAGACAGAAAGAGAGACAGAAAGGCACTCAGAGAGACAGACAGAGACAGACAGACAGACAGAGAGAGACAGACATACACAGAGAGAGATAGAAACATAGACATAGAGACAGGCAGACAGACACACAGAGAGAGACAGACAGACAGACATACAGAGAGACAGAAAGACACACAGACAGACAGACGGACAGGTAGACAGGGACAGACACAGAGAGAGATAGACACACAGACAGACAGAGACAGAGACAGACAGACACAGAGACAGAAAGGCGAACAGACAGAAGACACACAGACAGACAGACACACAGACAGACACAGAGACAGACACAGGGACAGAAAGACACACAGACAGACAGACACTGAGACAGACAGAAAGACAAACAGACAGACAGACAGACAGACAGAGAGACAGACAGAGAGACAGGGACAGACACAGAGACAGATAGACACACAGACAGACAGACACAGAGACAGACCCAGAGACAGAAAGACGAACAGATAGAGGACACACAGACAGACAGACACACAGACAGACAGACACAGAGACAGATACAGGGCCAGAAAGACACACAGACAGACAGACACTGGGACCAACAGACAGAGATCAGAAAGAAAGACAGAGACATACAGACAGACAGACTGACAGACAGATAGACACAGACAGAGAGAAACTCACACAGACAGACACAGAGAGAGACAGACACAGAGACAGAATGACACACAGACAGATAGACTCACAGACAGACAGACACAGAGAGAGACAGACACACAGACAAAGAGAAACAGAGAGAAAGAGACAGAAAGACACACAGACAGACAGACACACAGATAGACTGTCAGAGAGACAGAAAGACAAACAGACAGAGACAGACACACAGACAGACAGACACAGAGAAAGAAAGACACACAGACAGACAGACACAGAGACAGAGAGACATACATACTGACAGAGACAGACAGAGAGACACACAGACAAACAGAATCTCAGACGGACAGACAGTCCGTCAGAAACTCAGACAGACTGACACACAGAATGACAGACAAACAGAGAGACAGAGACAGACAGGCTGACAGACACAGCCTGACAGACAAATACAGACAGAACCTCAGACAGACAGACACAAAGACAGACACTCCGAGAGACAGAAAGGCACAGAAAGAGACGGACATACATACAGAAGGACGCACAGACAGAGGACTCCCAGACACTTAGACACACAGACAGACAGAGACAAACAGGCAGACACACACACAGACAGAGACAGACCTAAAGACACAGAAGAACAAACAAAGACAGATAGACAACCAGACAGACAGACATACAGATTGACAGACATGGAGACAGAAAGACACCGAGAGAGACAGAAACACAGACAGAACGACACACAGACAGAGGTCTAACAGACAGTTAGACACACAGACAGACAGAGACAGAAAGACAGACACAGAGGAGCAAACAAAGACAGACAGAAACTCAGTCACACAGACACTCAGACAGACACAGAGACAGAAAGACACCTAGGCAGACAGACACACAGACAGAAAGATGCCTACACAGACACAGAGAAGGAAAGACGCACAGACAGACAGAGACAGACAGACAGACACTCCGACAGACAGACCCACCGACAGACAGAGACAGACAAACACAGAGACAGACAGACACGCAGAGAGACAGACAGAGACAGACAGACAGACACTCAGATAGACAGAGAGAGAGACAGAAAGACAGACAGACAGAGACAGACAGACAGACACACAGACAGACAGACAAACAGACAGACTGACACACAGACAGACCGAGAGTCTGACAGACAGACAGACAGAGACAGTCAGAAAGAAAATAATACAGACCGACACGCGGAAAGACAGACAGACAGACAGACAGAGAGACAGAAATACAAACAGACAGACAGACACCCGGACAGACATACCCAGAGAGACAGACAGAAACACTGAAAGACAGTCAGACAGACAGCCACACAGACAGAGACAGAGAGACACAGAGACAGACAGACACACAGAGAGACAGACACAGAGACAGACAAACACACTGAGAGACAGACACAGGGACAGAAAGACACAAAGACAGAGAGAGACAGACACACACAGAGAGAGATAGAAAGACACCCAAACAGACAGACACACAGACAGACAGACACAGAGACAGACAGACAGACTGAAAGACACTCAGGCAGACAGACACACAGACAGAGGCAGACAGACACAGAGACAGACAGACACACAGAGAAACATACAGAGAAACAGGAAGACACAAAGACAGAGAGAGACAGACACACAGACATACAGACAGACATAGACAGACAGACACACAGACAGACAGACAGAGACACACAGAGAGACAGACACAGAAAAAGACAGACACACAGAAAGACAGACACACAGACAGACAGAGAGAGAGACAGAAAGACAGACAGACAGAGACAGACAGACAGACACACAGACAGAGAGAGAGACAGAAAGACAGACAGACAGAGACAGACAGACAGACACACAGACAGACAGACGCACAGACAGACAGACACACAGACAGACCGAGAGTCAGACAGACAGGCAGACAGAGACAGTCAGACAGAAAATAAGACAGACAGACAGACAGACAGACAGAGAGACAGAAATACAAACAGACAGACAGACACACGGACAGATAGACAGACAGACACAGAGACCGACAGACAAAGAGACAGAAAGACACACAAACAGACAGACACACAGACAGAAGACATTCAGACAGACAGAAAGACAGATAGACTCCCATTCAGACAGACACACAGACAGAGAGACAGACACACAGACAGACATACACACAGACAAAAAGTCACAGAGACAGAAAGACTCACAGACAGACAGTCACACAGACAGAAGGCACTCAGACAGAAAAACAGACAGGCAGACACGCATACCGACAGCCACACAGACAGACATGCAGAGAGACAGAGACACAGACAGACATACACACAGAGAGACACACAGAGAGACAGACAAACAGACAGACAGAGAGACAGACAGAGACACACAGAGAGACAGACACAGAGACAGAAATACACAAAGACAGAGAGAGACAGACACACAGACAGATACAAAGACACACAGACAGACAGAAACACAGACAGAGAGACACAGAGACAGACAGACAGAAACACTGAAAGACACTCAGACAGTCAGACACACAGACAGAGACAGACAGACACAGAGACAGACAGACACACAGAGATACAGACACAGAGACAGACAGACACACTGAGAGACTGACACAGAGACAGAAAGACACAAAGACAGAGAGAGACAGACACAGAGAGAGAGAGATAGAAAGACACACAGACAGAAACAGAAAGACACAAAGAGAGAGAGAGACAGACACACAGACATACAGACAGATAAAGACAGACAGAAACACAGACAGACAGAGACACAGACAGAAGACACACAGACAGAGAGACACACCGACAGACAGAGACAGACAGACAAACACAGAGACAGACAGACACACAGATTGAGACAGACAGAGAGAAAGACACACAGACAGACAGACAGAACGACACAGAGAGAGACAGACACACAGACAGAAAGAGACAGACTGACAGACAGAGACAGACGGACAGAAAGACGCACAGTCAGAAGACACGGAGACTGACAGACAGACAGAGACAGGCAGACAGAAACTCAGACAGACAGACACACATAGAGACAGACACACAAACAGACAGAAAGACAGATAGAAAAAGACAGACTGAAACTCAGAAAGACAGACACACAAAGGGACAGACAAACAAACAGACACAGACACACAGATAGACAGACACAGAGAGACAGAAACAGAGAGAGAAAGACACATAGACAGACAGATACCAAGACAGAGACAGAGAGACACACAGACAGACACACAGACAGAGACAGGCAGACACACAGACAGACTGACAGAGACACACAGACAGACAGTCAGATAGAGAGAGAGGCCGAAAGACCCACCGACAGACAGACAGAGAAGACAGACAGAAAGACAGACAGAGTTAGAGAGACAGAAACTTAGACAGACACACAGAGTGAGAGACACAGAGACAGAAAGACACACAGACAGACAGACACACAGGCAGAGACAGACAGAGACAGACATACAGACAGACAGACAGACACAGAGGCAGAAAGAGGCATAGACATAGAGACACACAGACCGAAAGACGCACAGTGAGAAGGCCAACAGACAGACAGACAGACAGACAGAGAGACAGACAGAGAGACAGAAAGACACACAGACCGACAGACACAGAGACAGACAGACACATAGAGAGACAGAAACACAGACAGACACACAGACAGATACAGACAGACAGACAGACAGACA
The DNA here is from genome assembly GCF_027409185.1 of Cynocephalus volans. NCBI lineage: Eukaryota > Metazoa > Chordata > Mammalia > Dermoptera > Cynocephalidae > Cynocephalus > Cynocephalus volans. The sequence goes on from NC_084478.1 coordinate 176,325,736, forward strand.
CAGATACTGAAAAACACACTGACAGACAGATAGACAGAGACATACAGACAGAATCTCAGACAGACTGACACACAGACAGACAGACACACAGACAGACAGACACACAGACAGACAGAGACAGATAGACAGACAGACACAGAGACAGAATGACACACAGAGAGAGACAGAGAGACAGAGACAGATAGACAGCCAGACACAAAGACAGACAGACAGAGACAGACAGACAGAAACTCAGACAGACTGATACACATAGAGACAAACACACAGACAGACAGACACACAGACAGACAGACAGACAGACAGACCGACAGACACAGACACAGAAACACACAGAGACAGAGAGACAGACAGACAGACAGACAGATAAAGACAGACAGACAGACAGAAACAAATTCAGACAGACAGACAGACACAGAGACAGAAAGACACATAGACAGACAGACAGAGACAGAAACACACAGACAGACAGACAGAGACAGACAGACAGAGACAGACACAGGGAAAGAAAGACACTTAGACGTAGAGAAACACAGACAGACACTCAGAGAGAGAAAGACAGACACACAGACATACAGAGAGACAGACAGACACACCGACAGACAGACACAGAGACAGACAGACACAACGACAGACAGACAGAGAGACAGAAAGACACAGAGACAGACAGACAGACAGGGACAGACACAGGGAAAGATAGACACACAGACAGACAGACACAGAGACTGAAAGATGAACAGACAGAAGACACACAGACAGACAGACACAGAGACAGACAGACACACAGACAGACAGACACAGAGACAGACAGACAGAAACACTGAAAGACACTCAGACACTTAGACACACAGACAGAGACAGACAGACACAGAGACAGACAGACACACAGAGAGACAGACACAGAGAAAGACAGACACAATGAGAGACAGACACAGAGACAGAAAGACAGAGAGAGACATACACACAGAGAGAGAGATAGAAAGACACACAGACAGACAGACACAGAGACAGAAAGAAAGACTGAAAGACACTCAGACAGACAGACACACAGACAGAGACAGACAGACACACAGACAGACAGACACACAGACAAACAGAAACAGAGAGACAGACAGACCGACACAGAGACAGACAGACACATAGACAAACAGAAACAGAGAGACAGATACAGAGACAGAAAGACACACAGACAGACACACAGACAGACAGACACACAGACAAAGACAAACAGACACACAGACAGACACACAGATAGACAGACACACAGACATACAGACAGACAGACTGACATACACAGACATACACACAGAGAAAGAGACACAGACAGACAGACACACACACAGACAGACAGACTGACAGACAGACTGCCAGACCGACAGAGACAGAGACATAAGGACACCCAGACAGACAGACACACACACAGACTCACAGACTGACAGACAGAGACAGACAGACACACCGACAGACACAGAGACAGATAGACACACCGACAGACAGAAATTCACAGAGACAGACACACAGACAGACAGAAACTCAGACTGAAAGACACACAGAGAAAGAGACACAGACAGACAGACACACAGACTGACAGACACACAGACAGACACACAGAGAGACACACACAGAGACAGACACACAGAAAGACTGACACACCGACAGAGACACACAGATAGACAGACTCACAGACAGACGCACAGAAAGACAGACACACAGACCGACAGACAGAGAGACATAAAATACACACAAACAGACAGACACACAGACAGACAGACAGAGAGACAGAGAGACAGACAGAGACAGACAGACATACAGACAGACAGACACACAGACAGAAGACACTCAGACGGACAGACATACAGTGAGACAAAGACAGACAGATTGACAGAAAGACACACAGACAGACAGACACATAGACAGACAGACACAGAGAGAGACACACAGAGAGACAGACACAGACAGACAGACACACAGACAAAGACAAACAGACACACAGACAGACACACAGATAGACACACAGACATACAGACAGAAAGACAGAGAGAGACAGAGAGACAGAAATAGACAGAAACTCAGACAGACACATAGACAGACAGACAGAGAGACAGAAAGACACACAGACAGACAGACACAGAGACAGACAGACACACAGACAGACAGACAGAGAGACAGAAAGACACTGACACAGACAGACACACAGACAGAGAGATAGAAAGACACACAGACAGACACACAGACAAAGACTGACAGACACACAGACAGACAGACAAACAGGCAGACAGACGCACAGACATCCAGACAGAAAGACAGAGAGACAGACAGACAGACAGAAATAGACAGACAGACAGAAACTCAGACAGACAGACACTCAGACAGACAGACACACAAATAGACAGACATGGAGACAGAAAGACACAGAGAGAGACAGAAACACAGACAGAATGACACACAGACAGACAGAGACACACAGACAGACACAGAGACAGAAAGACACCTAGGCAGACAGACAGACAGACAGAAAGACGCCTACACAGACACAGAGAAGGAAAGACGCACAGACAGACAGAGACAGACAGACAGACACTCAGACAGAGAGACACACAGACAGATAGACACACAGACAGACAGAGACAGACAGAAACTCAGACACACAGACACACAGACAGATACAGATACAGAAAGACACACGGACAGACAGAGACAAAGACTGAAAGACGCATAGACAGACAGACACACAGTCAGAAAGGCGCACAGTCAGAAGACACACAGACAGAAACAAACGCAGACAGACAGAGACAGAGAGACCGACACTCAGACACACAGACACACAGACACACAGACACAGAGACAGAAAGACAAACACACAGACAGGCAGACGGACGGACACAGAGAATTAAGACGCACAGACAGACAGACAAACAGAGAGACGCACAGACAGACACACAGATAGAGAGACGTACAGATAGAGGACACACAGACAGACAGAGACAGACAGACAGACATACAGACCGACAGACACACAGACAGACAGAAACACAGACAGAAATACGTACACACAGAAGACACACAGATAGCCAAACACCGAGACAGACAGATACAGACAGATAGACACGCAGAAAGACAGACACACAGACAGAAAGACTCACAGTCAGAGGACACACAGACAGACCCACAGACAGACAGACTGGGACCGACAGGCACACAGACAGACTGAGACACAGACAGACAGACACAGAGAAAGAAAGACACACAGACAGACAGACACAGAGACAGACTTACGCACAGACAGACAGTATCTCAGACAGAAACACAGACACACAGACAGACAGAGACAGACAGACAGAGAGAGAGACAGAAAGACAAACACAGAGAAAGAAAGACACAGAGAGACGGACACAGACACAGAAAGACACAGAGAGACGGACACAGAGACAGAAAGACACAGAGAGACAGACATAGAAACAGAAAGACACAGAAAGACAGACAGACAGACAGAGAGACAAAGACAGACAGATAGACACACAGACAGTCAGACAGACAGAGACAGACAGACACACCTAGAGACAGATACACAGTCAGAGGACACTCAGAAAGACAGACATACAGAGAGACAAAGACAGACAGACAGACACACAGAGAGACAGACACACAGAGAGACAGACACACAGACAGACAGACACAGACAGAAAGACACACAGAGAGAGACACAGAAAGGCACACAAAAAAGACACACAGACAGAAAGACGCATAGACATAGAGACACACAGACAGAAAGACGCACAGTCCGAAGACACACAGAAAGACAGACAGACAGAGACAGACTGACACCCAGACAGACAGACACACAGACAGACAGAGAGACAGACCCACTGACAGACAGACAGTCAGAGAGACAGAGACACACACAGAGAGACAGACAGACACACAGACAGACAGACACACAGACAGACAGACAGAGACAGATACAGGGAAAGAAAGACACAGACAGACAGATACACAGACAGACAGACAGAGAGAGCAGACACACAGACAGACAGAAAGAGAGACAGAAAGGCACTCAGAGAGACAGACAGAGACAGACAGACAGACAGAGAGAGACAGACATACACAGAGAGAGATAGAAACATAGACATAGAGACAGGCAGACAGACACACAGAGAGAGACAGACAGACAGACATACAGAGAGACAGAAAGACACACAGACAGACAGACAGACAGGTAGACAGGGACAGACACAGAGAGAGATAGACACACAGACAGACAGAGACAGAGACAGACAGACACAGAGACAGAAAGGCGAACAGACAGAAGACACACAGACAGACAGACACACAGACAGACACAGAGACAGACACAGGGACAGAAAGACACACAGACAGACAGACACTGAGACAGACAGAAAGACAAACAGACAGACAGACAGACAGACAGAGAGACAGACAGAGAGACAGGGACAGACACAGAGACAGATAGACACACAGACAGACAGACACAGAGACAGACAGACCCAGAGACAGAAAGACGAACAGATAGAAGACACACAGACAGACAGACACACAGACAGACAGACACAGAGACAGATACAGGGCCAGAAAGACACACAGACAGACAGACACTGGGACCAACAGACAGAGATCAGAAAGAAAGACAGAGACATACAGACAGACAGACTGACAGACAGATAGACACAGACAGAGAGAAACTCACACAGACAGACACAGAGAGAGACAGACACAGAGACAGAATGACACACAGACAGATAGACTCACAGACAGACAGACACAGAGAGAGACAGACACACAGACAAAGAGAAACAGAGAGAAAGAGACAGAAAGACACACAGACAGACAGACACACAGATAGACTGTCAGAGAGACAGAAAGACAAACAGACAGAGACAGACACACAGACAGACAGACACAGAGAAAGAAAGACACACAGACAGACAGACACAGAGACAGAGAGACATACATACTGACAGAGACAGACAGAGAGACACACAGACAAACAGAATCTCAGACGGACAGACAGTCCGTCAGAAACTCAGACAGACTGACACACAGAATGACAGACAAACAGAGAGACAGAGACAGACAGGCTGACAGACACAGCCTGACAGACAAATACAGACAGAACCTCAGACAGACAGACACAAAGACAGACACTCCGAGAGACAGAAAGGCACAGAAAGAGACGGACATACATACAGAAGGACGCACAGACAGAGGACTCCCAGACACTTAGACACACAGACAGACAGAGACAAACAGGCAGACACACACACAGACAGAGACAGACCTAAAGACACAGAAGAACAAACAAAGACAGATAGACAACCAGACAGACAGACATACAGATTGACAGACATGGAGACAGAAAGACACCGAGAGAGACAGAAACACAGACAGAACGACACACAGACAGAGGTCTAACAGACAGTTAGACACACAGACAGACAGAGACAGAAAGACAGACACAGAGGAGCAAACAAAGACAGACAGAAACTCAGTCACACAGACACTCAGACAGACACAGAGACAGAAAGACACCTAGGCAGACAGACACACAGACAGAAAGATGCCTACACAGACACAGAGAAGGAAAGACGCACAGACAGACAGAGACAGACAGACAGACACTCCGACAGACAGACCCACCGACAGACAGAGACAGACAAACACAGAGACAGACAGACACGCAGAGAGACAGACAGAGACAGACAGACAGACACTCAGATAGACAGAGAGAGAGACAGAAAGACAGACAGACAGAGACAGACAGACAGACACACAGACAGACAGACAAACAGACAGACTGACACACAGACAGACCGAGAGTCTGACAGACAGACAGACAGAGACAGTCAGAAAGAAAATAATACAGACCGACACGCGGAAAGACAGACAGACAGACAGACAGAGAGACAGAAATACAAACAGACAGACAGACACCCGGACAGACATACCCAGAGAGACAGACAGAAACACTGAAAGACAGTCAGACAGACAGCCACACAGACAGAGACAGAGAGACACAGAGACAGACAGACACACAGAGAGACAGACACAGAGACAGACAAACACACTGAGAGACAGACACAGGGACAGAAAGACACAAAGACAGAGAGAGACAGACACACACAGAGAGAGATAGAAAGACACACAAACAGACAGACACACAGACAGACAGACACAGAGACAGACAGACAGACTGAAAGACACTCAGGCAGACAGACACACAGACAGAGGCAGACAGACACAGAGACAGACAGACACACAGAGAAACATACAGAGAAACAGGAAGACACAAAGACAGAGAGAGACAGACACACAGACATACAGACAGACATAGACAGACAGACACACAGACAGACAGACAGAGACACACAGAGAGACAGACACAGAAAAAGACAGACACACAGAAAGACAGACACACAGACAGACAGAGAGAGAGACAGAAAGACAGACAGACAGAGACAGACAGACAGACACACAGACAGAGAGAGAGACAGAAAGACAGACAGACAGAGACAGACAGACAGACACACAGACAGACAGACGCACAGACAGACAGACACACAGACAGACCGAGAGTCAGACAGACAGGCAGACAGAGACAGACAGACAGAAAATAAGACAGACAGACAGACAGACAGAGAGACAGAAATACAAACAGACAGACAGACACACGGACAGATAGACAGACAGACACAGAGACCGACAGACAAAGAGACAGAAAGACACACAAACAGACAGACACACAGACAGAAGACATTCAGACAGACAGAAAGACAGATAGACTCCCATACAGACAGACACACAGACAGAGAGACAGACACACAGACAGACATACACACAGACAAAAAGTCACAGAGACAGAAAGACTCACAGCCAGACAGTCACACAGACAGAAGGCACTCAGACAGAAAAACAGACAGACAGACACGCATACCGACAGACACACAGACAGACATGCAGAGAGACAGAGACACAGACAGACATACACACAGAGAGACACACAGAGAGACAGACAAACAGACAGACAGAGAGACAGACAGAGACACACAGAGAGACAGACACAGAGACAGAAATACACAAAGACAGAGAGAGACAGACACACAGACAGATACAAAGACACACAGACAGACAGAAACACAGACAGAGAGACACAGAGACAGACAGACAGAAACACTGAAAGACACTCAGACAGTCAGACACACAGACAGAGACAGACAGACACAGAGACAGACAGACACACAGAGATACAGACACAGAGACAGACAGACACACTGAGAGACTGACACAGAGACAGAAAGACACAAAGACAGAGAGAGACAGACACAGAGAGAGAGAGATAGGAAGACACACAGACAGAAACAGAAAGACACAAAGAGAGAGAGAGACAGACACACAGACATACAGACAGATAAAGACAGACAGAAACACAGACAGACAGAGACACAGACAGAAGACACACAGACAGAGAGACACACCGACAGACAGAGACAGACAGACAAACACAGGGACAGACAGACACACAGATTGAGACAGACAGAGAGAAAGACACACAGACAGACAGACAGAACGACACAGAGAGAGACAGACACACAGACAGAAAGAGACAGACTGACAGACAGAGACAGACGGACAGAAAGACGCACAGTCAGAAGACACGGAGACTGACAGACAGACAGAGACAGGCAGACAGAAACTCAGACAGACAGACACACATAGAGACAGACACACAAACAGACAGAAAGACAGATAGAAAAAGACAGACTGAAAGTCAGAAAGACAGACACACAAAGGGACAGACAAACAAACAGACACAGACACACAGATAGACAGACACAGAGAGACAGAAACAGAGACAGAAAGACACATAGACAGACAGATACCAAGACAGAGACAGAGAGACACACAGACAGACACACAGACAGAGACAGGCAGACACACAGACAGACTGACAGAGACACACAGACAGACAGTCAGATAGAGAGAGAGGCCGAAAGACCCACCGACAGACAGACAGAGAAGACAGACAGAAAGACAGACAGAGTTAGAGAGACAGAAACTTAGACAGACACACAGAGTGAGAGACACAGAGACAGAAAGACACACAGACAGACAGACACACAGGCAGAGACAGACAGACAGAGACAGACATACAGACAGACAGACAGACACAGAGGCAGAAAGAGGCATAGACATAGAGACACACAGACCGAAAGACGCACAGTGAGAAGGCCAACAGACAGACAGACAGACAGACAGAGAGACAGACAGAGAGACAGAAAGACACACAGACCGACAGACACAGAGACAGACAGACACATAGAGAGACAGAAACACAGACAGACACACAGACAGATACAGACAGACAGACAGACAGACACAGATACTGAAAAACACACTGACAGACAGATAGACAGAGACATACAGACAGAATCTCAGACAGACTGACACACAGACAGACAGACACACAGACAGACAGACACACAGACAGACAGAGACAGACAGACAGACAGACACAGAGACAGAAAGACACACAGAGAGAGACAGAGAGACAGAGACAGATAGACAGCCAGACACAAAGACAGACAGACAGAGACAGACAGACAGAAACTCAGACAGACTGATACACATAGAGACAAACACACAGACAGACAGACACACAGACAGACAGACAGACAGACCGACAGACACAGACACAGAAACACACAGAGACAGAGAGACAGACAGACAGACAGACAGATAAAGACAGACAGACAGACAGAAACAAATTCAGACAGACAGACAGACACAGAGACAGAAAGACACATAGACAGACAGACAGAGACAGAAACACACAGACAGACAGACAGAGACAGACAGACAGAGACAGACACAGGGAAAGAAAGACACTTAGACGTAGAGAAACACAGACAGACACACAGAGAGAGAAAGACAGACACACAGACATACAGAGAGACAGACAGACACACCGACAGACAGACACAGAGACAGACAGACACAACGACAGACAGACAGAGAGACAGAAAGACACAGAGACAGACAGACAGACAGGGACAGACACAGGGAAAGATAGACACACAGACAGACAGACACAGAGACTGAAAGATGAACAGACAGAAGACACACAGACAGACAGACACAGAGACAGACAGACACACAGACAGACAGACACAGAGACAGACAGACAGAAACACTGAAAGACACTCAGACACTTAGACACACAGACAGAGACAGACAGTCACAGAGACAGACAGACACACAGAGAGACAGACACAGAGAAAGACAGACACAATGAGAGACAGACACAGAGACAGAAAGACAGAGAGAGACATACACACAGAGAGAGAGATAGAAAGACACACAGACAGACAGACACAGAGACAGAAAGAAAGACTGAAAGACACTCAGACAGACAGACACACAGACAGAGACAGACAGACACACAGACAGACAGACACACAGACAAACAGAAACAGAGAGACAGACAGACGCACAGACAGACAGACAAACAGAAAGACACACAGACAGACCGACACAGAGACAGACAGACACATAGACAAACAGAAACAGAGAGACAGATACAGAGACAGAAAGACACACAGACAGACACACAGACAGACAGACACACAGACAAAGACAAACAGACACACAGACAGACACACAGATAGACAGACACACAGACATACAGACAGACAGACTGACATACACAGACATACACACAGAGAAAGAGACACAGACAGACAGACACACACACAGACAGACAGACTGACAGACAGACTGCCAGACCGACAGAGACAGAGACATAAGGACACCCAGACAGACAGACACACACACAGACTCACAGACTGACAGACAGAGACAGACAGACACACCGACAGACACAGAGACAGATAGACACACCGACAGACAGAAATTCACAGAGACAGACACACAGACAGACAGAAACTCAGACTGAAAGACACACAGAGAAAGAGACACAGACAGACAGACACACAGACTGACAGACACACAGACAGACACAGAGAGACACACACAGAGACAGACACACAGAAAGACTGACACACCGACAGAGACACACAGATAGACAGACTCACAAACAGAGAGACGCACAGAAAGACAGACACACAGACCGACAGACAGAGAGACATAAAATACACACAAACAGACAGACACACAGACAGACAGACAGAGAGACAGAGAGACAGACAGAGACAGACAGACATACAGACAGACAGACACACAGACAGAAGACACTCAGACGGACAGACATACAGTGAGACAAAGACAGACAGATTGACAGAAAGACACACAGACAGACAGACACATAGACAGACAGACACAGAGAGAGACACACAGAGAGACAGACACAGACAGACAGACACACAGACAAAGACAAACAGACACACAGACAGACACACAGATAGACACACAGACATACAGACAGAAAGACAGAGAGAGACAGAGAGACAGAAATAGACAGAAACTCAGACAGACACATAGACAGACAGACAGAGAGACAGAAAGACACACAGACAGACAGACACAGAGACAGACAGACACACAGACAGACAGACAGAGAGACAGAAAGACACTGACACAGACAGACACACAGACAGAGAGATAGAAAGACACACAGACAGACACACAGACAAAGACTGACAGACACACAGACAGACAGACAAACAGGCAGACAGACGCACAGACATCCAGACAGAAAGACAGAGAGACAGACAGACAGACAGAAATAGACAGACAGACAGAAACTCAGACAGACAGACACTCAGACAGACAGACACACAAATAGACAGACATGGAGACAGAAAGACACAGAGAGAGACAGAAACACAGACAGAATGACACACAGACAGACAGAGACACACAGACAGACACAGAGACAGAAAGACACCTAGGCAGACAGACAGACAGACAGAAAGACGCCTACACAGACACAGAGAAGGAAAGACGCACAGACAGACAGAGACAGACAGACAGACACTCAGACAGAGAGACACACAGACAGATAGACACACAGACAGACACAGACAGACAGAAACTCAGACACACAGACACACAGACAGATACAGATACAGAAAGACACACGGACAGACAGAGACAAAGACTGAAAGACGCATAGACAGACAGACACACAGTCAGAAAGGCGCACAGTCAGAAGACACACAGACAGAAACAAACGCAGACAGACAGAGACAGAGAGACCGACACTCAGACACACAGACACACAGACACACAGACACAGAGACAGAAAGACAAACACACAGACAGGCAGACGGACGGACACAGAGAATTAAGACGCACAGACAGACAGACAAACAGAGAGACGCACAGACAGACACACAGATAGAGAGACGTACAGATAGAGGACACACAGACAGACAGAGACAGACAGACAGACATACAGACCGACAGACACACAGACAGACAGAAACACAGACAGAAATACGTACACACAGAAGACACACAGATAGCCAAACACCGAGACAGACAGATACAGACAGATAGACACGCAGAAAGACAGACACACAGACAGAAAGACTCACAGTCAGAGGACACACAGACAGACCCACAGACAGACAGACTGGGACCGACAGACACACAGACAGACTGAGACACAGACAGACAGACACAGAGAAAGAAAGACACACAGACAGACAGACACAGAGACAGACTTACGCACAGACAGACAGTATCTCAGACAGAAACACAGACACACAGACAGACAGAGACAGACAGACAGAGAGAGAGACAGAAAGACAAACACAGAGAAAGAAAGACACAGAGAGACGGACACAGACACAGAAAGACACAGAGAGACGGACACAGAGACAGAAAGACACAGAGAGACAGACATAGAAACAGAAAGACACAGAAAGACACACAGACAGACAGAGAGACAAAGACAGACAGATAGACACACAGACAGTCAGACAGACAGAGACAGACAGACACACCTAGAGACAGATACACAGTCAGAGGACACTCAGAAAGACAGACATACAGAGAGACAAAGACAGACAGACAGACACACAGAGAGACAGACACACAGAGAGACAGACACACAGACAGACAGACACAGACAGAAAGACACACAGAGAGAGACACAGAAAGGCACACAAAAAAGACACACAGACAGAAAGACGCATAGACATAGAGACACACAGACAGAAAGACGCACAGTCCGAAGACACACAGAAAGACAGACAGACAGAGACAGACTGACACCCAGACAGACAGACACACAGACAGACAGAGAGACAGACCCACTGACAGACAGACAGTCAGAGAGACAGAGACACACACAGAGAGACAGACAGACACACAGACAGACAGACACACAGACAGACAGACAGAGACAGATACAGGGAAAGAAAGACACAGACAGACAGATACACAGACAGACAGACAGAGAGAGCAGACACACAGACAGACAGAAAGAGAGACAGAAAGGCACTCAGAGAGACAGACAGAGACAGACAGACAGACAGAGAGAGACAGACATACACAGAGAGAGATAGAAACATAGACATAGAGACAGGCAGACAGACACACAGAGAGAGACAGACAGACAGACATACAGAGAGACAGAAAGACACACAGACAGACAGACGGACAGGTAGACAGGGACAGACACAGAGAGAGATAGACACACAGACAGACAGAGACAGAGACAGACAGACACAGAGACAGAAAGGCGAACAGACAGAAGACACACAGACAGACAGACACACAGACAGACACAGAGACAGACACAGGGACAGAAAGACACACAGACAGACAGACACTGAGACAGACAGAAAGACAAACAGACAGACAGACAGACAGACAGAGAGACAGACAGAGAGACAGGGACAGACACAGAGACAGATAGACACACAGACAGACAGACACAGAGACAGACAGACCCAGAGACAGAAAGACGAACAGATAGAAGACACACAGACAGACAGACACACAGACAGACAGACACAGAGACAGATACAGGGCCAGAAAGACACACAGACAGACAGACACTGGGACCAACAGACAGAGATCAGAAAGAAAGACAGAGACATACAGACAGACAGACTGACAGACAGATAGACACAGACAGAGAGAAACTCACACAGACAGACACAGAGAGAGACAGACACAGAGACAGAATGACACACAGACAGATAGACTCACAGACAGACAGACACAGAGAGAGACAGACACACAGACAAAGAGAAACAGAGAGAAAGAGACAGAAAGACACACAGACAGACAGACACACAGATAGACTGTCAGAGAGACAGAAAGACAAACAGACAGAGACAGACACACAGACAGACAGACACAGAGAAAGAAAGACACACAGACAGACAGACACAGAGACAGAGAGACATACATACTGACAGAGACAGACAGAGAGACACACAGACAAACAGAATCTCAGACGGACAGACAGTCCGTCAGAAACTCAGACAGACTGACACACAGAATGACAGACAAACAGAGAGACAGAGACAGACAGGCTGACAGACACAGCCTGACAGACAAATACAGACAGAACCTCAGACAGACAGACACAAAGACAGACACTCCGAGAGACAGAAAGGCACAGAAAGAGACGGACATACATACAGAAGGACGCACAGACAGAGGACTCCCAGACACTTAGACACACAGACAGACAGAGACAAACAGGCAGACACACACACAGACAGAGACAGACCTAAAGACACAGAAGAACAAACAAAGACAGATAGACAACCAGACAGACAGACATACAGATTGACAGACATGGAGACAGAAAGACACCGAGAGAGACAGAAACACAGACAGAACGACACACAGACAGAGGTCTAACAGACAGTTAGACACACAGACAGACAGAGACAGAAAGACAGACACAGAGGAGCAAACAAAGACAGACAGAAACTCAGTCACACAGACACTCAGACAGACACAGAGACAGAAAGACACCTAGGCAGACAGACACACAGACAGAAAGATGCCTACACAGACACAGAGAAGGAAAGACGCACAGACAGACAGAGACAGACAGACAGACACTCCGACAGACAGACCCACCGACAGACAGAGACAGACAAACACAGAGACAGACAGACACGCAGAGAGACAGACAGAGACAGACAGACAGACACTCAGATAGACAGAGAGAGAGACAGAAAGACAGACAGACAGAGACAGACAGACAGACACACAGACAGACAGACAAACAGACAGACTGACACACAGACAGACCGAGAGTCTGACAGACAGACAGACAGAGACAGTCAGAAAGAAAATAATACAGACCGACACGTGGAAAGACAGACAGACAGACAGACAGAGAGACAGAAATACAAACAGACAGACAGACACCCGGACAGACATACCCAGAGAGACAGACAGAAACACTGAAAGTCAGTCAGACAGACAGCCACACAGACAGAGACAGAGAGACACAGAGACAGACAGACACACAGAGAGACAGACACAGAGACAGACAAACACACTGAGAGACAGACACAGGGACAGAAAGACACAAAGACAGAGAGAGACAGACACACACAGAGAGAGATAGAAAGACACCCAAACAGACAGACACCCAGACAGACAGACACAGAGACAGACAGACAGACTGATAGACACTCAGGCAGACAGACACACAGACAGAGGCAGACAGACACAGAGACAGACAGACACACAGAGAAACATACAGAGAAACAGGAAGACACAAAGACAGAGAGAGACAGACACACAGACATACAGACAGACATAGACAGACAGACACACAGACAGACAGACAGAGACACACAGAGAGACAGACACAGAAAAAGACAGACACACAGAAAGACAGACACACAGACAGACAGAGAGAGAGACAGAAAGACAGACAGACAGAGACAGACAGACAGACACACAGACAGAGAGAGAGACAGAAAGACAGACAGACAGAGACAGACAGACAGACACACAGACAGACAGACGCACAGACAGACAGACACACAGACAGACCGAGAGTCAGACAGACAGGCAGACAGAGACAGACAGACAGAAAATAAGACAGACAGACAGACAGACAGAGAGACAGAAATACAAACAGACAGACAGACACACGGACAGATAGACAGACAGACACAGAGACCGACAGACAAAGAGACAGAAAGACACACAAACAGACAGACACACAGACAGAAGACATTCAGACAGACAGAAAGACAGATAGACTCCCATACAGACAGACACACAGACAGAGAGACAGACACACAGACAGACATACACACAGACAAAAAGTCACAGAGACAGAAAGACTCACAGCCAGACAGTCACACAGACAGAAGGCACTCAGACAGAAAAACAGACAGACAGACACGCATACCGACAGACACACAGACAGACATGCAGAGAGACAGAGACACAGACAGACATACACACAGAGAGACACACAGAGAGACAGACAAACAGACAGACAGAGAGACAGACAGAGACACACAGAGAGACAGACACAGAGACAGAAATACACAAAGACAGAGAGAGACAGACACACAGACAGATACAAAGACACACAGACAGACAGAAACACAGACAGAGAGACACAGAGACAGACAGACAGAAACACTGAAAGACACTCAGACAGTCAGACACACAGACAGAGACAGACAGACACAGAGACAGACAGACACACAGAGATACAGACACAGAGACAGACAGACACACTGAGAGACTGACACAGAGACAGAAAGACACAAAGACAGAGAGAGACAGACACAGAGAGAGAGAGATAGAAAGACACACAGACAGAAACAGAAAGACACAAAGAGAGAGAGAGACAGACACACAGACATACAGACAGATAAAGACAGACAGAAACACAGACAGACAGAGACACAGACAGAAGACACACAGACAGAGAGACACACCGACAGACAGAGACAGACAGACAAACACAGAGACAGACAGACACACAGATTGAGACAGACAGAGAGACAGAAAGACACACAGACAGACAGACAGAACGACACAGAGAGAGACAGACACACAGACAGAAAGAGACAGACTGACAGACAGAGACAGACGGACAGAAAGACGCACAGTCAGAAGACACGGAGACTGACAGACAGACAGAGACAGGCAGACAGAAACTCAGACAGACAGACACACATAGAGACAGACACACAAACAGACAGAAAGACAGATAGAAAAAGACAGACTGAAACTCAGAAAGACAGACACACAAAGGGACAGACAAACAAACAGACACAGACACACAGATAGACAGACACAGAGAGACAGAAACAGAGAGAGAAAGACACATAGACAGACAGATACCAAGACAGAGACAGAGAGACACACAGACAGACACACAGACAGAGACAGGCAGACACACAGACAGACTGACAGAGACACACAGACAGACAGTCAGATAGAGAGAGAGGCCGAAAGACCCACCGACAGACAGACAGAGAAGACAGACAGAAAGACAGACAGAGTTAGAGAGACAGAAACTTAGACAGACACACAGAGTGAGAGACACAGAGACAGAAAGACACACAGACAGACAGACACACAGGCAGAGACAGACAGACAGAGACAGACATACAGACAGACAGACAGACACAGAGGCAGAAAGAGGCATAGACATAGAGACACACAGACCGAAAGACGCACAGTGAGAAGGCCAACAGACAGACAGACAGACAGACAGAGAGACAGACAGAGAGACAGAAAGACACACAGACCGACAGACACAGAGACAGACAGACACATAGAGAGACAGAAACACAGACAGACACACAGACAGATACAGACAGACAGACAGACAGACACAGATACTGAAAAACACACTGACAGACAGATAGACAGAGACATACAGACAGAATCTCAGACAGACTGACACACAGACAGACAGACACACAGACAGACAGAGACAGACAGACAGACAGACACAGAGACAGAAAGACACACAGAGAGAGACAGAGAGACAGAGACAGATAGACAGCCAGACACAAAGACAGACAGACAGAGACAGACAGACAGAAACTCAGACAGACTGATACACATAGAGACAAACACACAGACAGACAGACACACAGACAGACAGACAGACAGACCGACAGACACAGACACAGAAACACACAGAGACAGAGAGACAGACAGACAGATAAAGACAGACAGACAGACAGAAACAAATTCAGACAGACAGACACAGAGACAGAAAGACACATAGACAGACAGACAGAGACAGAAACACACAGACAGACAGACAGAGACAGACAGACAGAGACAGACACAGGGAAAGAAAGACACTTAGACGTAGAGAAACACAGACAGACACACAGAGAGAGAAAGACAGACACACAGACATACAGAGAGACAGACAGACACACCGACAGACAGACACAGAGACAGACAGACACAACGACAGACAGACAGAGAGACAGAAAGACACAGAGACAGACAGACAGACAGGGACAGACACAGGGAAAGATAGACACACAGACAGACAGACACAGAGACTGAAAGATGAACAGACAGAAGACACACAGACAGACAGACACAGAGACAGACAGACACACAGAGAGACAGACACAGAGAAAGACAGACACAATGAGAGACAGACACAGAGACAGAAAGACAGAGAGAGACATACACACAGAGAGAGAGATAGAAAGACACACAGACAGACAGACACAGAGACAGAAAGAAAGACTGAAAGACACTCAGACAGACAGACACACAGACAGAGACAGACAGACACACAGACAGACAGACACACAGACAAACAGAAACAGAGAGACAGACAGACGCACAGACAGACAGACAAACAGAAAGACACACAGACAGACCGACACAGAGACAGACAGACACATAGACAAACAGAAACAGAGAGACAGATACAGAGACAGAAAGACACACAGACAGACACACAGACAGACAGACACACAGACAAAGACAAACAGACACACAGACAGACACACAGATAGACAGACACACAGACATACAGACAGACAGACTGACATACACAGACATACACACAGAGAAAGAGACACAGACAGACAGACACACACACAGACAGACAGACTGACAGACAGACTGCCAGACCGACAGAGACAGAGACATAAGGACACCCAGACAGACAGACACACACACAGACTCACAGACTGACAGACAGAGACAGACAGACACACCGACAGACACAGAGACAGATAGACACACCGACAGACAGAAATTCACAGAGACAGACACACAGACAGACAGAAACTCAGACTGAAAGACACACAGAGAAAGAGACACAGACAGACAGACACACAGACTGACAGACACACAGACAGACACACAGAGAGACACACACAGAGACAGACACACAGAAAGACTGACACACCGACAGAGACACACAGATAGACAGACTCACAAACAGACAGACGCACAGAAAGACAGACACACAGACAGATAGACACACAGACAGACACAGACAGACAGAAACTCAGACACACAGACACACAGACAGATACAGATACAGAAAGACACACGGACAGACAGAGACAAAGACTGAAAGACGCATAGACAGACAGACACACAGTCAGAAAGGCGCACAGTCAGAAGACACAAAGACAGAAACAAACGCAGACAAACAGAGACAGAGAGACCGACACTCAGACACACAGACACACAGACACACAGACACAGAGACAGAAAGACAAACACACAGACAGGCAGACGGACGGACACAGAGAATTAAGACGCACAGACAGACAGACAAACAGAGAGACGCACAGACAGACACACAGATAGAGAGACGTACAGATAGAGGACACACAGACAGACAGAGACAGACAGACAGACATACAGACCGACAGACACACAGACAGACAGAAACACAGACAGAAATACGTACACACAGAAGACACACAGATAGCCAAACACCGAGACAGACAGATACAGACAGATAGACACGCAGAAAGACAGACACACAGACAGAAAGACTCACAGTCAGAGGACACACAGACAGACCCACAGACAGACAGACTGGGACCGACAGACACACAGACAGACTGAGACACAGACAGACAGACACAGAGAAAGAAAGACACACAGACAGACAGACACAGAGACAGACTTACGCACAGACAGACAGTATCTCAGACAGAAACACAGACACACAGACAGACAGAGACAGACAGACAGAGAGAGAGACAGAAAGACAAACACAGAGAAAGAAAGACACAGAGAGACGGACACAGACACAGAAAGACACAGAGAGACGGACACAGAGACAGAAAGACACAGAGAGACAGACATAGAAACAGAAAGACACAGAAAGACACACAGACAGACAGAGAGACAAAGACAGACAGATAGACACACAGACAGTCAGACAGACAGAGACAGACAGACACACCTAGAGACAGATACACAGTCAGAGGACACTCAGAAAGACAGACATACAGAGAGACAAAGACAGACAGACAGACACACAGAGAGACAGACACACAGAGAGACAGACACACAGACAGACAGACACAGACAGAAAGACACACAGAGAGAGACACAGAAAGGCACACAAAAAAGACACACAGACAGAAAGACGCATAGACATAGAGACACACAGACAGAAAGACGCACAGTCCGAAGACACACAGAAAGACAGACAGACAGAGACAGACTGACACCCAGACAGACAGACACACAGACAGACAGAGAGACAGACCCACTGACAGACAGACAGTCAGAGAGACAGAGACACACACAGAGAGACAGACAGACACACAGACAGACAGACACACAGACAGACAGACAGAGACAGATACAGGGAAAGAAAGACACAGACAGACAGATACACAGACAGACAGACAGAGAGAGCAGACACACAGACAGACAGAAAGAGAGACAGAAAGGCACTCAGAGAGACAGACAGAGACAGACAGACAGACAGAGAGAGACAGACATACACAGAGAGAGATAGAAACATAGACATAGAGACAGGCAGACAGACACACAGAGAGAGACAGACAGACAGACATACAGAGAGACAGAAAGACACACAGACAGACAGACAGACAGGTAGACAGGGACAGACACAGAGAGAGACAGACACACAGACAGACAGAGACAGAGACAGACAGACACAGAGACAGAAAGGCGAACAGACAGAAGACACACAGACAGACAGACACACAGACAGACACAGAGACAGACACAGGGACAGAAAGACACACAGACAGACAGACACTGAGACAGACAGAAAGACAAACAGACAGACAGACAGACAGACAGAGAGACAGACAGAGAGACAGGGACAGACACAGAGACAGATAGACACACAGACAGACAGACACAGAGACAGACAGACCCAGAGACAGAAAGACGAACAGATAGAAGACACACAGACAGACAGACACACAGACAGACAGACACAGAGACAGATACAGGGCCAGAAAGACACACAGACAGACAGACACTGGGACCAACAGACAGAGATCAGAAAGAAAGACAGAGACATACAGACAGACAGACTGACAGACAGATAGACACAGACAGAGAGAAACTCACACAGACAGACACAGAGAGAGACAGACACAGAGACAGAATGACACACAGACAGATAGACTCACAGACAGACAGACACAGAGAGAGACAGACACACAGACAAAGAGAAACAGAGAGAAAGAGACAGAAAGACACACAGACAGACAGACACACAGATAGACTGTCAGAGAGACAGAAAGACAAACAGACAGAGACAGACACACAGACAGACAGACACAGAGAAAGAAAGACACACAGACAGACAGACACAGAGACAGAGAGACATACATACTGACAGAGACAGACAGAGAGACACACAGACAAACAGAATCTCAGACGGACAGACAGTCCGTCAGAAACTCAGACAGACTGACACACAGAATGACAGACAAACAGAGAGACAGAGACAGACAGGCTGACAGACACAGCCTGACAGACAAATACAGACAGAACCTCAGACAGACAGACACAAAGACAGACACTCCGAGAGACAGAAAGGCACAGAAAGAGACGGACATACATACAGAAGGACGCACAGACAGAGGACTCCCAGACACTTAGACACACAGACAGACAGAGACAAACAGGCAGACACACACACAGACAGAGACAGACCTAAAGACACAGAAGAACAAACAAAGACAGATAGACAACCAGACAGACAGACATACAGATTGACAGACATGGAGACAGAAAGACACCGAGAGAGACAGAAACACAGACAGAACGACACACAGACAGAGGTCTAACAGACAGTTAGACACACAGACAGACAGAGACAGAAAGACAGACACAGAGGAGCAAACAAAGACAGACAGAAACTCAGTCACACAGACACTCAGACAGACACAGAGACAGAAAGACACCTAGGCAGACAGACACACAGACAGAAAGATGCCTACACAGACACAGAGAAGGAAAGACGCACAGACAGACAGAGACAGACAGACAGACACTCCGACAGACAGACCCACCGACAGACAGAGACAGACAAACACAGAGACAGACAGACACGCAGAGAGACAGACAGAGACAGACAGACAGACACTCAGATAGACAGAGAGAGAGACAGAAAGACAGACAGACAGAGACAGACAGACAGACACACAGACAGACAGACAAACAGACAGACTGACACACAGACAGACCGAGAGTCTGACAGACAGACAGACAG
The DNA here is from genome assembly GCF_027409185.1 of Cynocephalus volans. NCBI lineage: Eukaryota > Metazoa > Chordata > Mammalia > Dermoptera > Cynocephalidae > Cynocephalus > Cynocephalus volans. The sequence continues at coordinate 176,347,430 of NC_084478.1, forward strand.
AGACAGTCAGAAAGAAAATAATACAGACCGACACGCGGAAAGACAGACAGACAGACAGACAGAGAGACAGAAATACAAACAGACAGACAGACACCCGGACAGACATACCCAGAGAGACAGACAGAAACACTGAAAGACAGTCAGACAGACAGCCACACAGACAGAGACAGAGAGACACAGAGACAGACAGACACACAGAGAGACAGACACAGAGACAGACAAACACACTGAGAGACAGACACAGGGACAGAAAGACACAAAGACAGAGAGAGACAGACACACACAGAGAGAGATAGAAAGACACACAGACAGACAGACACAGAGACAGACAGACAGACTGAAAGACACTCAGGCAGACAGACACACAGACAGAGGCAGACAGACACAGAGACAGACAGACACACAGAGAAACATACAGAGAAACAGGAAGACACAAAGACAGAGAGAGACAGACACACAGACATACAGACAGACATAGACAGACAGACACACAGACAGACAGACAGAGACACACAGAGAGACAGACACAGAAAAAGACAGACACACAGAAAGACAGACACACAGACAGACAGAGAGAGAGACAGAAAGACAGACAGACAGAGACAGACAGACAGACACACAGACAGAGAGAGAGACAGAAAGACAGACAGACAGAGACAGACAGACAGACACACAGACAGACAGACGCACAGACAGACAGACACACAGACAGACCGAGAGTCAGACAGACAGGCAGACAGAGACAGACAGACAGAAAATAAGACAGACAGACAGACAGACAGACAGAGAGACAGAAATACAAACAGACAGACAGACACACGGACAGATAGACAGACAGACACAGAGACCGACAGACAAAGAGACAGAAAGACACACAAACAGACAGACACACAGACAGAAGACATTCAGACAGACAGAAAGACAGATAGACTCCCATACAGACAGACACACAGACAGAGAGACAGACACACAGACAGACATACACACAGACAAAAAGTCACAGAGACAGAAAGACTCACAGCCAGACAGTCACACAGACAGAAGGCACTCAGACAGAAAAACAGACAGACAGACACGCATACCGACAGACACACAGACAGACATGCAGAGAGACAGAGACACAGACAGACATACACACAGAGAGACACACAGAGAGACAGACAAACAGACAGACAGAGAGACAGACAGAGACACACAGAGAGACAGACACAGAGACAGAGAGACACACAGACAGACACACAGACAGAGACAGGCAGACACACAGACAGACTGACAGAGACACACAGACAGACAGTCAGATAGAGAGAGAGGCCGAAAGACCCACCGACAGACAGACAGAGAAGACAGACAGAAAGACAGACAGAGTTAGAGAGACAGAAACTTAGACAGACACACAGAGTGAGAGACACAGAGACAGAAAGACACACAGACAGACAGACACACAGGCAGAGACAGACAGACAGAGACAGACATACAGACAGACAGACAGACACAGAGGCAGAAAGAGGCATAGACATAGAGACACACAGACCGAAAGACGCACAGTGAGAAGGCCAACAGACAGACAGACAGACAGACAGAGAGACAGACAGAGAGACAGAAAGACACACAGACCGACAGACACAGAGACAGACAGACACATAGAGAGACAGAAACACAGACAGACACACAGACAGATACAGACAGACAGACAGACAGACACAGAGACTGAAAAACACACTGACAGACAGATAGACAGAGACATACAGACAGAATCTCAGACAGACTGACACACAGACAGACAGACACACAGACAGACAGACACACAGACAGACAGAGACAGACAGACAGACAGAGACAGAGACAGAAAGACACACAGAGAGAGACAGAGAGACAGAGACAGATAGACAGCCAGACACAAAGACAGACAGACAGAGACAGACAGACAGAAACTCAGACAGACTGATACACATAGAGACAAACACACAGACAGACAGACACACAGACAGACAGACAGACAGACCGACAGACACAGACACAGAAAGACACAGAGACAGAGAGACAGACAGACAGACAGACAGATAAAGACAGACAGACAGACAGAAACAAATTCAGACAGACAGACAGACACAGAGACAGAAAGACACATAGACAGACAGACAGAGACAGAAACACACAGACAGACAGACAGAAACAGACAGACAGAGACAGACACAGGGAAAGAAAGACACTTAGACGTAGAGAAACACAGACAGACACACAGAGAGAGAAAGACAGACACACAGACATACAGAGAGACAGACAGACACACCGACAGACAGACACAGAGACAGACAGACACAACGACAGACAGACAGAGAGACAGAAAGACACAGAGACAGACAGACAGACAGGGACAGACACAGGGAAAGATAGACACACAGACAGACAGACACAGAGACTGAAAGATGAACAGACAGAAGACACACAGACAGACAGACACAGAGACAGACAGACACACAGACAGACAGACACAGAGACAGACAGACAGAAACACTGAAAGACACTCAGACACTTAGACACACAGACAGAGACAGACAGACACAGAGACAGACAGACACACAGAGAGACAGACACAGAGAAAGACAGACACAATGAGAGACAGACACAGAGACAGAAAGACAGAGAGAGACATACACACAGAGAGAGAGATAGAAAGACACACAGACAGACAGACACAGAGACAGAAAGAAAGACTGAAAGACACTCAGACAGACAGACACACAGACAGAGACAGACAGACACACAGACAGACAGACACACAGACAAACAGAAACAGAGAGACAGACAGATGCACAGACAGACAGACAAACAGAAAGACACACAGACAGACCGACACAGAGACAGACAGACACATAGACAAACAGAAACAGAGAGACAGATACAGAGACAGAAAGACACACAGACAGACACACAGACAGACAGACACACAGACAAAGACAAACAGACACACAGACAGACACACAGATAGACAGACACACAGACATACAGACAGACAGACTGACATACACAGACATACACACAGAGAAAGAGACACAGACAGACAGACACACACACAGACAGACAGACTGACAGACAGACTGCCAGACCGACAGAGACAGAGACATAAGGACACCCAGACAGACAGACACACACACAGACTCACAGACTGACAGACAGAGACAGACAGACACACCGACAGACACAGAGACAGATAGACACACCGACAGACAGAAATTCACAGAGACAGACACACAGACAGACAGAAACTCAGACTGAAAGACACACAGAGAAAGAGACACAGACAGACAGACACACAGACTGACAGACACACAGACAGACACACAGAGAGACACACACAGAGACAGACACACAGAAAGACTGACACACCGACAGAGACACACAGATAGACAGACTCACAAACAGAGAGACGCACAGAAAGACAGACACACAGACCGACAGACAGAGAGACATAAAATACACACAAACAGACAGACACACAGACAGACAGAGAGACAGAGAGACAGACAGAGACAGACAGACATACAGACAGACAGACACACAGACAGAAGACACTCAGACGGACAGACATACAGTGAGACAAAGACAGACAGATTGACAGAAAGACACACAGACAGACAGACACATAGACAGACAGACACAGAGAGAGACACACAGAGAGATAGACACAGACAGACAGACACACAGACAAAGACAAACAGACACACAGACAGACACACAGATAGACAGACACACAGACATACAGACAGAAAGACAGAGAGAGACAGAGAGACAGAAATAGACAGAAACTCAGACAGACACATAGACAGACAGACAGAGAGACAGAAAGACACACAGACAGACAGACACAGAGACAGACAGACACACAGACAGACAGACAGAGAGACAGAAAGACACTGACACAGACAGACACACAGACAGAGAGATAGAAAGACACACAGACAGACACACAGACAAAGACTGACAGACACACAGACAGACAGACAAACAGGCAGACAGACGCACAGACATCCAGACAGAAAGACAGAGAGACAGACAGACAGACAGAAATAGACAGACAGACAGAAACTCAGACAGACAGACACTCAGACAGACAGACACACAAATAGACAGACATGGAGACAGAAAGACACAGAGAGAGACAGAAACACAGACAGAATGACACACAGACAGACAGAGACACACAGACAGACACAGAGACAGAAAGACACCTAGGCAGACAGACAGACAGACAGAAAGACGCCTACACAGACACAGAGAAGGAAAGACGCACAGACAGACAGAGACAGACAGACAGACACTCAGACAGAGAGACACACAGACAGATAGACACACAGACAGACAGAGACAGACAGAAACTCAGACACACAGACACACAGACAGATACAGATACAGAAAGACACACGGACAGACAGAGACAAAGACTGAAAGACGCATAGACAGACAGACACACAGTCAGAAAGGCGCACAGTCAGAAGACACACAGACAGAAACAAACGCAGACAGACAGAGACAGAGAGACCGACACTCAGACACACACACAGACACACAGACACAGAGACAGAAAGACAAACACACAGACAGGCAGACGGACGGACACAGAGAATTAAGACGCACAGACAGACAGACAAACAGAGAGACGCACAGACAGACACACAGATAGAGAGACGTACAGATAGAGGACACACAGACAGACAGAGACAGACAGACAGACATACAGACCGACAGACACACAGACAGACAGAAACACAGACAGAAATACGTACACACAGAAGACACACAGATAGCCAAACACCGAGACAGACAGATACAGACAGATAGACACGCAGAAAGACAGACACACAGACAGAAAGACTCACAGTCAGAGGACACACAGACAGACCCACAGACAGACAGACTGGGACCGACAGACACACAGACAGACTGAGACACAGACAGACAGACACAGAGAAAGAAAGACACACAGACAGACAGACACAGAGACAGACTTACGCACAGACAGACAGTATCTCAGACAGAAACACAGACACACAGACAGACAGAGACAGACAGACAGAGAGAGAGACAGAAAGACAAACACAGAGAAAGAAAGACACAGAGAGACGGACACAGACACAGAAAGACACAGAGAGACGGACACAGAGACAGAAAGACACAGAGAGACAGACATAGAAACAGAAAGACACAGAAAGACACACAGACAGACAGAGAGACAAAGACAGACAGATAGACACACAGACAGTCAGACAGACAGAGACAGACAGACACACCTAGAGACAGATACACAGTCAGAGGACACTCAGAAAGACAGACATACAGAGAGACAAAGACAGACAGACAGACACACAGAGAGACAGACACACAGAGAGACAGACACACAGACAGACAGACACAGACAGAAAGACACACAGAGAGAGACACAGAAAGGCACACAAAAAAGACACACAGACAGAAAGACGCATAGACATAGAGACACACAGACAGAAAGACGCACAGTCCGAAGACACACAGAAAGACAGACAGACAGAGACAGACTGACACCCAGACAGACAGACACACAGACAGACAGAGAGACAGACCCACTGACAGACAGACAGTCAGAGAGACAGAGACACACACAGAGAGACAGACAGACACACAGACAGACAGACACACAGACAGACAGACAGAGACAGATACAGGGAAAGAAAGACACAGACAGACAGATACACAGACAGACAGACAGAGAGAGCAGACACACAGACAGACAGAAAGAGAGACAGAAAGGCACTCAGAGAGACAGACAGAGACAGACAGACAGACAGAGAGAGACAGACATACACAGAGAGAGATAGAAACATAGACATAGAGACAGGCAGACAGACACACAGAGAGAGACAGACAGACAGACATACAGAGAGACAGAAAGACACACAGACAGACAGACGGACAGGTAGACAGGGACAGACACAGAGAGAGATAGACACACAGACAGACAGAGACAGAGACAGACAGACACAGAGACAGAAAGGCGAACAGACAGAAGACACACAGACAGACAGACACACAGACAGACACAGAGACAGACACAGGGACAGAAAGACACACAGACAGACAGACACTGAGACAGACAGAAAGACAAACAGACAGACAGACAGACAGACAGAGAGACAGACAGAGAGACAGGGACAGACACAGAGACAGATAGACACACAGACAGACAGACACAGAGACAGACAGACCCAGAGACAGAAAGACGAACAGATAGAAGACACACAGACAGACAGACACACAGACAGACAGACACAGAGACAGATACAGGGCCAGAAAGACACACAGACAGACAGACACTGGGACCAACAGACAGAGATCAGAAAGAAAGACAGAGACATACAGACAGACAGACTGACAGACAGATAGACACAGACAGAGAGAAACTCACACAGACAGACACAGAGAGAGACAGACACAGAGACAGAATGACACACAGACAGATAGACTCACAGACAGACAGACACAGAGAGAGACAGACACACAGACAAAGAGAAACAGAGAGAAAGAGACAGAAAGACACACAGACAGACAGACACACAGATAGACTGTCAGAGAGACAGAAAGACAAACAGACAGAGACAGACACACAGACAGACAGACACAGAGAAAGAAAGACACACAGACAGACAGACACAGAGACAGAGAGACATACATACTGACAGAGACAGACAGAGAGACACACAGACAAACAGAATCTCAGACGGACAGACAGTCCGTCAGAAACTCAGACAGACTGACACACAGAATGACAGACAAACAGAGAGACAGAGACAGACAGGCTGACAGACACAGCCTGACAGACAAATACAGACAGAACCTCAGACAGACAGACACAAAGACAGACACTCCGAGAGACAGAAAGGCACAGAAAGAGACGGACATACATACAGAAGGACGCACAGACAGAGGACTCCCAGACACTTAGACACACAGACAGACAGAGACAAACAGGCAGACACACACACAGACAGAGACAGACCTAAAGACACAGAAGAACAAACAAAGACAGATAGACAACCAGACAGACAGACATACAGATTGACAGACATGGAGACAGAAAGACACCGAGAGAGACAGAAACACAGACAGAACGACACACAGACAGAGGTCTAACAGACAGTTAGACACACAGACAGACAGAGACAGAAAGACAGACACAGAGGAGCAAACAAAGACAGACAGAAACTCAGTCACACAGACACTCAGACAGACACAGAGACAGAAAGACACCTAGGCAGACAGACACACAGACAGAAAGATGCCTACACAGACACAGAGAAGGAAAGACGCACAGACAGACAGAGACAGACAGACAGACACTCCGACAGACAGACCCACCGACAGACAGAGACAGACAAACACAGAGACAGACAGACACGCAGAGAGACAGACAGAGACAGACAGACAGACACTCAGATAGACAGAGAGAGAGACAGAAAGACAGACAGACAGAGACAGACAGACAGACACACAGACAGACAGACAAACAGACAGACTGACACACAGACAGACCGAGAGTCTGACAGACAGACAGACAGAGACAGTCAGAAAGAAAATAATACAGACCGACACGTGGAAAGACAGACAGACAGACAGACAGAGAGACAGAAATACAAACAGACAGACAGACACCCGGACAGACATACCCAGAGAGACAGACAGAAACACTGAAAGTCAGTCAGACAGACAGCCACACAGACAGAGACAGAGAGACACAGAGACAGACAGACACACAGAGAGACAGACACAGAGACAGACAAACACACTGAGAGACAGACACAGGGACAGAAAGACACAAAGACAGAGAGAGACAGACACACACAGAGAGAGATAGAAAGACACCCAAACAGACAGACACCCAGACAGACAGACACAGAGACAGACAGACAGACTGATAGACACTCAGGCAGACAGACACACAGACAGAGGCAGACAGACACAGAGACAGACAGACACACAGAGAAACATACAGAGAAACAGGAAGACACAAAGACAGAGAGAGACAGACACACAGACATACAGACAGACATAGACAGACAGACACACAGACAGACAGACAGAGACACACAGAGAGACAGACACAGAAAAAGACAGACACACAGAAAGACAGACACACAGACAGACAGAGAGAGAGACAGAAAGACAGACAGACAGAGACAGACAGACAGACACACAGACAGAGAGAGAGACAGAAAGACAGACAGACAGAGACAGACAGACAGACACACAGACAGACAGACGCACAGACAGACAGACACACAGACAGACCGAGAGTCAGACAGACAGGCAGACAGAGACAGACAGACAGAAAATAAGACAGACAGACAGACAGACAGAGAGACAGAAATACAAACAGACAGACAGACACACGGACAGATAGACAGACACAGAGACCGACAGACAAAGAGACAGAAAGACACACAAACAGACAGACACACAGACAGAAGACATTCAGACAGACAGAAAGACAGATAGACTCCCATACAGACAGACACACAGACAGAGAGACAGACACACAGACAGACATACACACAGACAAAAAGTCACAGAGACAGAAAGACTCACAGCCAGACAGTCACACAGACAGAAGGCACTCAGACAGAAAAACAGACAGACAGACACGCATACCGACAGACACACAGACAGACATGCAGAGAGACAGAGACACAGACAGACATACACACAGAGAGACACACAGAGAGACAGACAAACAGACAGACAGAGAGACAGACAGAGACACACAGAGAGACAGACACAGAGACAGAAATACACAAAGACAGAGAGAGACAGACACACAGACAGATACAAAGACACACAGACAGACAGAAACACAGACAGAGAGACACAGAGACAGACAGACAGAAACACTGAAAGACACTCAGACAGTCAGACACACAGACAGAGACAGACAGACACAGAGACAGACAGACACACAGAGATACAGACACAGAGACAGACAGACACACTGAGAGACTGACACAGAGACAGAAAGACACAAAGACAGAGAGAGACAGACACAGAGAGAGAGAGATAGAAAGACACACAGACAGAAACAGAAAGACACAAAGAGAGAGAGAGACAGACACACAGACATACAGACAGATAAAGACAGACAGAAACACAGACAGACAGAGACACAGACAGAAGACACACAGACAGAGAGACACACCGACAGACAGAGACAGACAGACAAACACAGAGACAGACAGACACACAGATTGAGACAGACAGAGAGACAGAAAGACACACAGACAGACAGACAGAACGACACAGAGAGAGACAGACACACAGACAGAAAGAGACAGACTGACAGACAGAGACAGACGGACAGAAAGACGCACAGTCAGAAGACACGGAGACTGACAGACAGACAGAGACAGGCAGACAGAAACTCAGACAGACAGACACACATAGAGACAGACACACAAACAGACAGAAAGACAGATAGAAAAAGACAGACTGAAACTCAGAAAGACAGACACACAAAGGGACAGACAAACAAACAGACACAGACACACAGATAGACAGACACAGAGAGACAGAAACAGAGAGAGAAAGACACATAGACAGACAGATACCAAGACAGAGACAGAGAGACACACAGACAGACACACAGACAGAGACAGGCAGACACACAGACAGACTGACAGAGACACACAGACAGACAGTCAGATAGAGAGAGAGGCCGAAAGACCCACCGACAGACAGACAGAGAAGACAGACAGAAAGACAGACAGAGTTAGAGAGACAGAAACTTAGACAGACACACAGAGTGAGAGACACAGAGACAGAAAGACACACAGACAGACAGACACACAGGCAGAGACAGACAGACAGAGACAGACATACAGACAGACAGACAGACACAGAGGCAGAAAGAGGCATAGACATAGAGACACACAGACCGAAAGACGCACAGTGAGAAGGCCAACAGACAGACAGACAGACAGACAGAGAGACAGACAGAGAGACAGAAAGACACACAGACCGACAGACACAGAGACAGACAGACACATAGAGAGACAGAAACACAGACAGACACACAGACAGATACAGACAGACAGACAGACAGACACAGATACTGAAAAACACACTGACAGACAGATAGACAGAGACATACAGACAGAATCTCAGACAGACTGACACACAGACAGACAGACACACAGACAGACAGAGACAGACAGACAGACAGACACAGAGACAGAAAGACACACAGAGAGAGACAGAGAGACAGAGACAGATAGACAGCCAGACACAAAGACAGACAGACAGAGACAGACAGACAGAAACTCAGACAGACTGATACACATAGAGACAAACACACAGACAGACAGACACACAGACAGACAGACAGACAGACCGACAGACACAGACACAGAAACACACAGAGACAGAGAGACAGACAGACAGATAAAGACAGACAGACAGACAGAAACAAATTCAGACAGACAGACACAGAGACAGAAAGACACATAGACAGACAGACAGAGACAGAAACACACAGACAGACAGACAGAGACAGACAGACAGAGACAGACACAGGGAAAGAAAGACACTTAGACGTAGAGAAACACAGACAGACACACAGAGAGAGAAAGACAGACACACAGACATACAGAGAGACAGACAGACACACCGACAGACAGACACAGAGACAGACAGACACAACGACAGACAGACAGAGAGACAGAAAGACACAGAGACAGACAGACAGACAGGGACAGACACAGGGAAAGATAGACACACAGACAGACAGACACAGAGACTGAAAGATGAACAGACAGAAGACACACAGACAGACAGACACAGAGACAGACAGACACACAGAGAGACAGACACAGAGAAAGACAGACACAATGAGAGACAGACACAGAGACAGAAAGACAGAGAGAGACATACACACAGAGAGAGAGATAGAAAGACACACAGACAGACAGACACAGAGACAGAAAGAAAGACTGAAAGACACTCAGACAGACAGACACACAGACAGAGACAGACAGACACACAGACAGACAGACACACAGACAAACAGAAACAGAGAGACAGACAGACGCACAGACAGACAGACAAACAGAAAGACACACAGACAGACCGACACAGAGACAGACAGACACATAGACAAACAGAAACAGAGAGACAGATACAGAGACAGAAAGACACACAGACAGACACACAGACAGACAGACACACAGACAAAGACAAACAGACACACAGACAGACACACAGATAGACAGACACACAGACATACAGACAGACAGACTGACATACACAGACATACACACAGAGAAAGAGACACAGACAGACAGACACACACACAGACAGACAGACTGACAGACAGACTGCCAGACCGACAGAGACAGAGACATAAGGACACCCAGACAGACAGACACACACACAGACTCACAGACTGACAGACAGAGACAGACAGACACACCGACAGACACAGAGACAGATAGACACACCGACAGACAGAAATTCACAGAGACAGACACACAGACAGACAGAAACTCAGACTGAAAGACACACAGAGAAAGAGACACAGACAGACAGACACACAGACTGACAGACACACAGACAGACACACAGAGAGACACACACAGAGACAGACACACAGAAAGACTGACACACCGACAGAGACACACAGATAGACAGACTCACAAACAGACAGACGCACAGAAAGACAGACACACAGACAGATAGACACACAGACAGACACAGACAGACAGAAACTCAGACACACAGACACACAGACAGATACAGATACAGAAAGACACACGGACAGACAGAGACAAAGACTGAAAGACGCATAGACAGACAGACACACAGTCAGAAAGGCGCACAGTCAGAAGACACAAAGACAGAAACAAACGCAGACAAACAGAGACAGAGAGACCGACACTCAGACACACAGACACACAGACACACAGACACAGAGACAGAAAGACAAACACACAGACAGGCAGACGGACGGACACAGAGAATTAAGACGCACAGACAGACAGACAAACAGAGAGACGCACAGACAGACACACAGATAGAGAGACGTACAGATAGAGGACACACAGACAGACAGAGACAGACAGACAGACATACAGACCGACAGACACACAGACAGACAGAAACACAGACAGAAATACGTACACACAGAAGACACACAGATAGCCAAACACCGAGACAGACAGATACAGACAGATAGACACGCAGAAAGACAGACACACAGACAGAAAGACTCACAGTCAGAGGACACACAGACAGACCCACAGACAGACAGACTGGGACCGACAGACACACAGACAGACTGAGACACAGACAGACAGACACAGAGAAAGAAAGACACACAGACAGACAGACACAGAGACAGACTTACGCACAGACAGACAGTATCTCAGACAGAAACACAGACACACAGACAGACAGAGACAGACAGACAGAGAGAGAGACAGAAAGACAAACACAGAGAAAGAAAGACACAGAGAGACGGACACAGACACAGAAAGACACAGAGAGACGGACACAGAGACAGAAAGACACAGAGAGACAGACATAGAAACAGAAAGACACAGAAAGACACACAGACAGACAGAGAGACAAAGACAGACAGATAGACACACAGACAGTCAGACAGACAGAGACAGACAGACACACCTAGAGACAGATACACAGTCAGAGGACACTCAGAAAGACAGACATACAGAGAGACAAAGACAGACAGACAGACACACAGAGAGACAGACACACAGAGAGACAGACACACAGACAGACAGACACAGACAGAAAGACACACAGAGAGAGACACAGAAAGGCACACAAAAAAGACACACAGACAGAAAGACGCATAGACATAGAGACACACAGACAGAAAGACGCACAGTCCGAAGACACACAGAAAGACAGACAGACAGAGACAGACTGACACCCAGACAGACAGACACACAGACAGACAGAGAGACAGACCCACTGACAGACAGACAGTCAGAGAGACAGAGACACACACAGAGAGACAGACAGACACACAGACAGACAGACACACAGACAGACAGACAGAGACAGATACAGGGAAAGAAAGACACAGACAGACAGATACACAGACAGACAGACAGAGAGAGCAGACACACAGACAGACAGAAAGAGAGACAGAAAGGCACTCAGAGAGACAGACAGAGACAGACAGACAGACAGAGAGAGACAGACATACACAGAGAGAGATAGAAACATAGACATAGAGACAGGCAGACAGACACACAGAGAGAGACAGACAGACAGACATACAGAGAGACAGAAAGACACACAGACAGACAGACAGACAGGTAGACAGGGACAGACACAGAGAGAGACAGACACACAGACAGACAGAGACAGAGACAGACAGACACAGAGACAGAAAGGCGAACAGACAGAAGACACACAGACAGACAGACACACAGACAGACACAGAGACAGACACAGGGACAGAAAGACACACAGACAGACAGACACTGAGACAGACAGAAAGACAAACAGACAGACAGACAGACAGACAGAGAGACAGACAGAGAGACAGGGACAGACACAGAGACAGATAGACACACAGACAGACAGACACAGAGACAGACAGACCCAGAGACAGAAAGACGAACAGATAGAAGACACACAGACAGACAGACACACAGACAGACAGACACAGAGACAGATACAGGGCCAGAAAGACACACAGACAGACAGACACTGGGACCAACAGACAGAGATCAGAAAGAAAGACAGAGACATACAGACAGACAGACTGACAGACAGATAGACACAGACAGAGAGAAACTCACACAGACAGACACAGAGAGAGACAGACACAGAGACAGAATGACACACAGACAGATAGACTCACAGACAGACAGACACAGAGAGAGACAGACACACAGACAAAGAGAAACAGAGAGAAAGAGACAGAAAGACACACAGACAGACAGACACACAGATAGACTGTCAGAGAGACAGAAAGACAAACAGACAGAGACAGACACACAGACAGACAGACACAGAGAAAGAAAGACACACAGACAGACAGACACAGAGACAGAGAGACATACATACTGACAGAGACAGACAGAGAGACACACAGACAAACAGAATCTCAGACGGACAGACAGTCCGTCAGAAACTCAGACAGACTGACACACAGAATGACAGACAAACAGAGAGACAGAGACAGACAGGCTGACAGACACAGCCTGACAGACAAATACAGACAGAACCTCAGACAGACAGACACAAAGACAGACACTCCGAGAGACAGAAAGGCACAGAAAGAGACGGACATACATACAGAAGGACGCACAGACAGAGGACTCCCAGACACTTAGACACACAGACAGACAGAGACAAACAGGCAGACACACACACAGACAGAGACAGACCTAAAGACACAGAAGAACAAACAAAGACAGATAGACAACCAGACAGACAGACATACAGATTGACAGACATGGAGACAGAAAGACACCGAGAGAGACAGAAACACAGACAGAACGACACACAGACAGAGGTCTAACAGACAGTTAGACACACAGACAGACAGAGACAGAAAGACAGACACAGAGGAGCAAACAAAGACAGACAGAAACTCAGTCACACAGACACTCAGACAGACACAGAGACAGAAAGACACCTAGGCAGACAGACACACAGACAGAAAGATGCCTACACAGACACAGAGAAGGAAAGACGCACAGACAGACAGAGACAGACAGACAGACACTCCGACAGACAGACCCACCGACAGACAGAGACAGACAAACACAGAGACAGACAGACACGCAGAGAGACAGACAGAGACAGACAGACAGACACTCAGATAGACAGAGAGAGAGACAGAAAGACAGACAGACAGAGACAGACAGACAGACACACAGACAGACAGACAAACAGACAGACTGACACACAGACAGACCGAGAGTCTGACAGACAGACAGACAGAGACAGTCAGAAAGAAAATAATACAGACCGACACGCGGAAAGACAGACAGACAGACAGACAGAGAGACAGAAATACAAACAGACAGACAGACACCCGGACAGACATACCCAGAGAGACAGACAGAAACACTGAAAGACAGTCAGACAGACAGCCACACAGACAGAGACAGAGAGACACAGAGACAGACAGACACACAGAGAGACAGACACAGAGACAGACAAACACACTGAGAGACAGACACAGGGACAGAAAGACACAAAGACAGAGAGAGACAGACACACACAGAGAGAGATAGAAAGACACACAAACAGACAGACACACAGACAGACAGACACAGAGACAGACAGACAGACTGAAAGACACTCAGGCAGACAGACACACAGACAGAGGCAGACAGACACAGAGACAGACAGACACACAGAGAAACATACAGAGAAACAGGAAGACACAAAGACAGAGAGAGACAGACACACAGACATACAGACAGACATAGACAGACAGACACACAGACAGACAGACAGAGACACACAGAGAGACAGACACAGAAAAAGACAGACACACAGAAAGACAGACACACAGACAGACAGAGAGAGAGACAGAAAGACAGACAGACAGAGACAGACAGACAGACACACAGACAGAGAGAGAGACAGAAAGACAGACAGACAGAGACAGACAGACAGACACACAGACAGACAGACGCACAGACAGACAGACACACAGACAGACCGAGAGTCAGACAGACAGGCAGACAGAGACAGACAGACAGAAAATAAGACAGACAGACAGACAGACAGAGAGACAGAAATACAAACAGACAGACAGACACACGGACAGATAGACAGACAGACACAGAGACCGACAGACAAAGAGACAGAAAGACACACAAACAGACAGACACACAGACAGAAGACATTCAGACAGACAGAAAGACAGATAGACTCCCATACAGACAGACACACAGACAGAGAGACAGACACACAGACAGACATACACACAGACAAAAAGTCACAGAGACAGAAAGACTCACAGCCAGACAGTCACACAGACAGAAGGCACTCAGACAGAAAAACAGACAGACAGACACGCATACCGACAGACACACAGACAGACATGCAGAGAGACAGAGACACAGACAGACATACACACAGAGAGACACACAGAGAGACAGACAAACAGACAGACAGAGAGACAGACAGAGACACACAGAGAGACAGACACAGAGACAGAGAGACACACAGACAGACACACAGACAGAGACAGGCAGACACACAGACAGACTGACAGAGACACACAGACAGACAGTCAGATAGAGAGAGAGGCCGAAAGACCCACCGACAGACAGACAGAGAAGACAGACAGAAAGACAGACAGAGTTAGAGAGACAGAAACTTAGACAGACACACAGAGTGAGAGACACAGAGACAGAAAGACACACAGACAGACAGACACACAGGCAGAGACAGACAGACAGAGACAGACATACAGACAGACAGACAGACACAGAGGCAGAAAGAGGCATAGACATAGAGACACACAGACCGAAAGACGCACAGTGAGAAGGCCAACAGACAGACAGACAGACAGACAGAGAGACAGACAGAGAGACAGAAAGACACACAGACCGACAGACACAGAGACAGACAGACACATAGAGAGACAGAAACACAGACAGACACACAGACAGATACAGACAGACAGACAGACAGACACAGAGACTGAAAAACACACTGACAGACAGATAGACAGAGACATACAGACAGAATCTCAGACAGACTGACACACAGACAGACAGACACACAGACAGACAGACACACAGACAGACAGAGACAGACAGACAGACAGAGACAGAGACAGAAAGACACACAGAGAGAGACAGAGAGACAGAGACAGATAGACAGCCAGACACAAAGACAGACAGACAGAGACAGACAGACAGAAACTCAGACAGACTGATACACATAGAGACAAACACACAGACAGACAGACACACAGACAGACAGACAGACAGACCGACAGACACAGACACAGAAAGACACAGAGACAGAGAGACAGACAGACAGACAGACAGATAAAGACAGACAGACAGACAGAAACAAATTCAGACAGACAGACAGACACAGAGACAGAAAGACACATAGACAGACAGACAGAGACAGAAACACACAGACAGACAGACAGAAACAGACAGACAGAGACAGACACAGGGAAAGAAAGACACTTAGACGTAGAGAAACACAGACAGACACACAGAGAGAGAAAGACAGACACACAGACATACAGAGAGACAGACAGACACACCGACAGACAGACACAGAGACAGACAGACACAACGACAGACAGACAGAGAGACAGAAAGACACAGAGACAGACAGACAGACAGGGACAGACACAGGGAAAGATAGACACACAGACAGACAGACACAGAGACTGAAAGATGAACAGACAGAAGACACACAGACAGACAGACACAGAGACAGACAGACACACAGACAGACAGACACAGAGACAGACAGACAGAAACACTGAAAGACACTCAGACACTTAGACACACAGACAGAGACAGACAGACACAGAGACAGACAGACACACAGAGAGACAGACACAGAGAAAGACAGACACAATGAGAGACAGACACAGAGACAGAAAGACAGAGAGAGACATACACACAGAGAGAGAGATAGAAAGACACACAGACAGACAGACACAGAGACAGAAAGAAAGACTGAAAGACACTCAGACAGACAGACACACAGACAGAGACAGACAGACACACAGACAGACAGACACACAGACAAACAGAAACAGAGAGACAGACAGATGCACAGACAGACAGACAAACAGAAAGACACACAGACAGACCGACACAGAGACAGACAGACACATAGACAAACAGAAACAGAGAGACAGATACAGAGACAGAAAGACACACAGACAGACACACAGACAGACAGACACACAGACAAAGACAAACAGACACACAGACAGACACACAGATAGACAGACACACAGACATACAGACAGACAGACTGACATACACAGACATACACACAGAGAAAGAGACACAGACAGACAGACACACACACAGACAGACAGACTGACAGACAGACTGCCAGACCGACAGAGACAGAGACATAAGGACACCCAGACAGACAGACACACACACAGACTCACAGACTGACAGACAGAGACAGACAGACACACCGACAGACACAGAGACAGATAGACACACCGACAGACAGAAATTCACAGAGACAGACACACAGACAGACAGAAACTCAGACTGAAAGACACACAGAGAAAGAGACACAGACAGACAGACACACAGACTGACAGACACACAGACAGACACACAGAGAGACACACACAGAGACAGACACACAGAAAGACTGACACACCGACAGAGACACACAGATAGACAGACTCACAAACAGAGAGACGCACAGAAAGACAGACACACAGACCGACAGACAGAGAGACATAAAATACACACAAACAGACAGACACACAGACAGACAGAGAGACAGAGAGACAGACAGAGACAGACAGACATACAGACAGACAGACACACAGACAGAAGACACTCAGACGGACAGACATACAGTGAGACAAAGACAGACAGATTGACAGAAAGACACACAGACAGACAGACACATAGACAGACAGACACAGAGAGAGACACACAGAGAGACAGACACAGACAGACAGACACACAGACAAAGACAAACAGACACACAGACAGACACACAGATAGACAGACACACAGACATACAGACAGAAAGACAGAGAGAGACAGAGAGACAGAAATAGACAGAAACTCAGACAGACACATATTCAGACAGACAGAGAGACAGAAAGACACACAGACAGACAGACACAGAGACAGACAGACACACAGACAGACAGACAGAGAGACAGAAAGACACTGACACAGACAGACACACAGACAGAGAGATAGAAAGACACACAGACAGACACACAGACAAAGACTGACAGACACACAGACAGACAGACAAACAGGCAGACAGACGCACAGACATCCAGACAGAAAGACAGAGAGACAGACAGACAGACAGAAATAGACAGACAGACAGAAACTCAGACAGACAGACACTCAGACAGACAGACACACAAATAGACAGACATGGAGACAGAAAGACACAGAGAGAGACAGAAACACAGACAGAATGACACACAGACAGACAGAGACACACAGACAGACACAGAGACAGAAAGACACCTAGGCAGACAGACAGACAGACAGAAAGACGCCTACACAGACACAGAGAAGGAAAGACGCACAGACAGACAGAGACAGACAGACAGACACTCAGACAGAGAGACACACAGACAGATAGACACACAGACAGACACAGACAGACAGAAACTCAGACACACAGACACACAGACAGATACAGATACAGAAAGACACACGGACAGACAGAGACAAAGACTGAAAGACGCATAGACAGACAGACACACAGTCAGAAAGGCGCACAGTCAGAAGACACACAGACAGAAACAAACGCAGACAGACAGAGACAGAGAGACCGACACTCAGACACACACACAGACACACAGACACAGAGACAGAAAGACAAACACACAGACAGGCAGACGGACGGACACAGAGAATTAAGACGCACAGACAGACAGACAAACAGAGAGACGCACAGACAGACACACAGATAGAGAGACGTACAGATAGAGGACACACAGACAGACAGAGACAGACAGACAGACATACAGACCGACAGACACACAGACAGACAGAAACACAGACAGAAATACGTACACACAGAAGACACACAGATAGCCAAACACCGAGACAGACAGATACAGACAGATAGACACGCAGAAAGACAGACACACAGACAGAAAGACTCACAGTCAGAGGACACACAGACAGACCCACAGACAGACAGACTGGGACCGACAGACACACAGACAGACTGAGACACAGACAGACAGACACAGAGAAAGAAAGACACACAGACAGACAGACACAGAGACAGACTTACGCACAGACAGACAGTATCTCAGACAGAAACACAGACACACAGACAGACAGAGACAGACAGACAGAGAGAGAGACAGAAAGACAAACACAGAGAAAGAAAGACACAGAGAGACGGACACAGACACAGAAAGACACAGAGAGACGGACACAGAGACAGAAAGACACAGAGAGACAGACATAGAAACAGAAAGACACAGAAAGACAGACAGACAGACAGAGAGACAAAGACAGACAGATAGACACACAGACAGTCAGACAGACAGAGACAGACAGACACACCTAGAGACAGATACACAGTCAGAGGACACTCAGAAAGACAGACATACAGAGAGACAAAGACAGACAGACAGACACACAGAGAGACAGACACACAGAGAGACAGACACACAGACAGACAGACACAGACAGAAAGACACACAGAGAGAGACACAGAAAGGCACACAAAAAAGACACACAGACAGAAAGACGCATAGACATAGAGACACACAGACAGAAAGACGCACAGTCCGAAGACACACAGAAAGACAGACAGACAGAGACAGACTGACACCCAGACAGACAGACACACAGACAGACAGAGAGACAGACCCACTGACAGACAGACAGTCAGAGAGACAGAGACACACACAGAGAGACAGACAGACACACAGACAGACAGACACACAGACAGACAGACAGAGACAGATACAGGGAAAGAAAGACACAGACAGACAGATACACAGACAGACAGACAGAGAGAGCAGACACACAGACAGACAGAAAGAGAGACAGAAAGGCACTCAGAGAGACAGACAGAGACAGACAGACAGACAGAGAGAGACAGACATACACAGAGAGAGATAGAAACATAGACATAGAGACAGGCAGACAGACACACAGAGAGAGACAGACAGACAGACATACAGAGAGACAGAAAGACACACAGACAGACAGACGGACAGGTAGACAGGGACAGACACAGAGAGAGATAGACACACAGACAGACAGAGACAGAGACAGACAGACACAGAGACAGAAAGGCGAACAGACAGAAGACACACAGACAGACAGACACACAGACAGACACAGAGACAGACACAGGGACAGAAAGACACACAGACAGACAGACACTGAGACAGACAGAAAGACAAACAGACAGACAGACAGACAGACAGAGAGACAGACAGAGAGACAGGGACAGACACAGAGACAGATAGACACACAGACAGACAGACACAGAGACAGACAGACCCAGAGACAGAAAGACGAACAGATAGAAGACACACAGACAGACAGACACACAGACAGACAGACACAGAGACAGATACAGGGCCAGAAAGACACACAGACAGACAGACACTGGGACCAACAGACAGAGATCAGAAAGAAAGACAGAGACATACAGACAGACAGACTGACAGACAGATAGACACAGACAGAGAGAAACTCACACAGACAGACACAGAGAGAGACAGACACAGAGACAGAATGACACACAGACAGATAGACTCACAGACAGACAGACACAGAGAGAGACAGACACACAGACAAAGAGAAACAGAGAGAAAGAGACAGAAAGACACACAGACAGACAGACACACAGATAGACTGTCAGAGAGACAGAAAGACAAACAGACAGAGACAGACACACAGACAGACAGACACAGAGAAAGAAAGACACACAGACAGACAGACACAGAGACAGAGAGACATACATACTGACAGAGACAGACAGAGAGACACACAGACAAACAGAATCTCAGACGGACAGACAGTCCGTCAGAAACTCAGACAGACTGACACACAGAATGACAGACAAACAGAGAGACAGAGACAGACAGGCTGACAGACACAGCCTGACAGACAAATACAGACAGAACCTCAGACAGACAGACACAAAGACAGACACTCCGAGAGACAGAAAGGCACAGAAAGAGACGGACATACATACAGAAGGACGCACAGACAGAGGACTCCCAGACACTTAGACACACAGACAGACAGAGACAAACAGGCAGACACACACACAGACAGAGACAGACCTAAAGACACAGAAGAACAAACAAAGACAGATAGACAACCAGACAGACAGACATACAGATTGACAGACATGGAGACAGAAAGACACCGAGAGAGACAGAAACACAGACAGAACGACACACAGACAGAGGTCTAACAGACAGTTAGACACACAGACAGACAGAGACAGAAAGACAGACACAGAGGAGCAAACAAAGACAGACAGAAACTCAGTCACACAGACACTCAGACAGACACAGAGACAGAAAGACACCTAGGCAGACAGACACACAGACAGAAAGATGCCTACACAGACACAGAGAAGGAAAGACGCACAGACAGACAGAGACAGACAGACAGACACTCCGACAGACAGACCCACCGACAGACAGAGACAGACAAACACAGAGACAGACAGACACGCAGAGAGACAGACAGAGACAGACAGACAGACACTCAGATAGACAGAGAGAGAGACAGAAAGACAGACAGAGACAGACAGACAGACACACAGACAGACAGACAAACAGACAGACTGACACACAGACAGACCGAGAGTCTGACAGACAGACAGACAGAGACAGTCAGAAAGAAAATAATACAGACCGACACGTGGAAAGACAGACAGACAGACAGACAGAGAGACAGAAATACAAACAGACAGACAGACACCCGGACAGACATACCCAGAGAGACAGACAGAAACACTGAAAGACAGTCAGACAGACAGCCACACAGACAGAGACAGAGAGACACAGAGACAGACAGACACACAGAGAGACAGACACAGAGACAGACAAACACACTGAGAGACAGACACAGGGACAGAAAGACACAAAGACAGAGAGAGACAGACACACACAGAGAGAGATAGAAAGACACACAAACAGACAGACACACAGACAGACAGACACAGAGACAGACAGACAGACTGAAAGACACTCAGGCAGACAGACACACAGACAGAGGCAGACAGACACAGAGACAGACAGACACACAGAGAAACATACAGAGAAACAGGAAGACACAAAGACAGAGAGAGACAGACACACAGACATACAGACAGACATAGACAGACAGACACACAGACAGACAGACAGAGACACACAGAGAGACAGACACAGAAAAAGACAGACACACAGAAAGACAGACACACAGACAGACAGAGAGAGAGACAGAAAGACAGACAGACAGAGACAGACAGACAGACACACAGACAGAGAGAGAGACAGAAAGACAGACAGACAGAGACAGACAGACAGACACACAGACAGACAGACGCACAGACAGACAGACACACAGACAGACCGAGAGTCAGACAGACAGGCAGACAGAGACAGACAGACAGAAAATAAGACAGACAGACAGACAGACAGAGAGACAGAAATACAAACAGACAGACAGACACACGGACAGATAGACAGACAGACACAGAGACCGACAGACAAAGAGACAGAAAGACACACAAACAGACAGACACACAGACAGAAGACATTCAGACAGACAGAAAGACAGATAGACTCCCATACAGACAGACACACAGACAGAGAGACAGACACACAGACAGACATACACACAGACAAAAAGTCACAGAGACAGAAAGACTCACAGCCAGACAGTCACACAGACAGAAGGCACTCAGACAGAAAAACAGACAGACAGACACGCATACCGACAGACACACAGACAGACATGCAGAGAGACAGAGACACAGACAGACATACACACAGAGAGACACACAGAGAGACAGACAAACAGACAGACAGAGAGACAGACAGAGACACACAGAGAGACAGACACAGAGACAGAAATACACAAAGACAGAGAGAGACAGACACACAGACAGATACAAAGACACACAGACAGACAGAAACACAGACAGAGAGACACAGAGACAGACAGACAGAAACACTGAAAGACACTCAGACAGTCAGACACACAGACAGAGACAGACAGACACAGAGACAGACAGACACACAGAGATACAGACACAGAGACAGACAGACACACTGAGAGACTGACACAGAGACAGAAAGACACAAAGACAGAGAGAGACAGACACAGAGAGAGAGAGATAGAAAGACACACAGACAGAAACAGAAAGACACAAAGAGAGAGAGAGACAGACACACAGACATACAGACAGATAAAGACAGACAGAAACACAGACAGACAGAGACACAGACAGAAGACACACAGACAGAGAGACACACCGACAGACAGAGACAGACAGACAAACACAGAGACAGACAGACACACAGATTGAGACAGACAGAGAGACAGAAAGACACACAGACAGACAGACAGAACGACACAGAGAGAGACAGACACACAGACAGAAAGAGACAGACTGACAGACAGAGACAGACGGACAGAAAGACGCACAGTCAGAAGACACGGAGACTGACAGACAGACAGAGACAGGCAGACAGAAACTCAGACAGACAGACACACATAGAGACAGACACACAAACAGACAGAAAGACAGATAGAAAAAGACAGACTGAAACTCAGAAAGACAGACACACAAAGGGACAGACAAACAAACAGACACAGACACACAGATAGACAGACACAGAGAGACAGAAACAGAGAGAGAAAGACACATAGACAGACAGATACCAAGACAGAGACAGAGAGACACACAGACAGACACACAGACAGAGACAGGCAGACACACAGACAGACTGACAGAGACACACAGACAGACAGTCAGATAGAGAGAGAGGCCGAAAGACCCACCGACAGACAGACAGAGAAGACAGACAGAAAGACAGACAGAGTTAGAGAGACAGAAACTTAGACAGACACACAGAGTGAGAGACACAGAGACAGAAAGACACACAGACAGACAGACACACAGGCAGAGACAGACAGACAGAGACAGACATACAGACAGACAGACAGACACAGAGGCAGAAAGAGGCATAGACATAGAGACACACAGACCGAAAGACGCACAGTGAGAAGGCCAACAGACAGACAGACAGACAGACAGAGAGACAGACAGAGAGACAGAAAGACACACAGACCGACAGACACAGAGACAGACAGACACATAGAGAGACAGAAACACAGACAGACACACAGACAGATACAGACAGACAGACAGACAGACACAGATACTGAAAAACACACTGACAGACAGATAGACAGAGACATACAGACAGAATCTCAGACAGACTGACACACAGACAGACAGACACACAGACAGACAGACACACAGACAGACAGAGACAGACAGACAGACAGACACAGAGACAGAAAGACACACAGAGAGAGACAGAGAGACAGAGACAGATAGACAGCCAGACACAAAGACAGACAGACAGAGACAGACAGACAGAAACTCAGACAGACTGATACACATAGAGACAAACACACAGACAGACAGACACACAGACAGACAGACAGACAGACCGACAGACACAGACACAGAAACACACAGAGACAGAGAGACAGACAGACAGACAGACAGATAAAGACAGACAGACAGACAGAAACAAATTCAGACAGACAGACAGACACAGAGACAGAAAGACACATAGACAGACAGACAGAGACAGAAACACACAGACAGACAGACAGAGACAGACAGACAGAGACAGACACAGGGAAAGAAAGACACTTAGACGTAGAGAAACACAGACAGACACACAGAGAGAGAAAGACAGACACACAGACATACAGAGAGACAGACAGACACACCGACAGACAGACACAGAGACAGACAGACACAACGACAGACAGACAGAGAGACAGAAAGACACAGAGACAGACAGACAGACAGGGACAGACACAGGGAAAGATAGACACACAGACAGACAGACACAGAGACTGAAAGATGAACAGACAGAAGACACACAGACAGACAGACACAGAGACAGACAGACACACAGACAGACAGACACAGAGACAGACAGACAGAAACACTGAAAGACACTCAGACACTTAGACACACAGACAGAGACAGACAGACACAGAGACAGACAGACACACAGAGAGACAGACACAGAGAAAGACAGACACAATGAGAGACAGACACAGAGACAGAAAGACAGAGAGAGACATACACACAGAGAGAGAGATAGAAAGACACACAGACAGACAGACACAGAGACAGAAAGAAAGACTGAAAGACACTCAGACAGACAGACACACAGACAGAGACAGACAGACACACAGACAGACAGACACACAGACAAACAGAAACAGAGAGACAGACAGACGCACAGACAGACAGACAAACAGAAAGACACACAGACAGACCGACACAGAGACAGACAGACACATAGACAAACAGAAACAGAGAGACAGATACAGAGACAGAAAGACACACAGACAGACACACAGACAGACAGACACACAGACAAAGACAAACAGACACACAGACAGACACACAGATAGACAGACACACAGACATACAGACAGACAGACTGACATACACAGACATACACACAGAGAAAGAGACACAGACAGACAGACACACACACAGACAGACAGACTGACAGACAGACTGCCAGACCGACAGAGACAGAGACATAAGGACACCCAGACAGACAGACACACACACAGACTCACAGACTGACAGACAGAGACAGACAGACACACCGACAGACACAGAGACAGATAGACACACCGACAGACAGAAATTCACAGAGACAGACACACAGACAGACAGAAACTCAGACTGAAAGACACACAGAGAAAGAGACACAGACAGACAGACACACAGACTGACAGACACACAGACAGACACACAGAGAGACACACACAGAGACAGACACACAGAAAGACTGACACACCGACAGAGACACACAGATAGACAGACTCACAAACAGACAGACGCACAGAAAGACAGACACACAGACCGACAGACAGAGAGACATAAAATACACACAAACAGACAGACACACAGACAGACAGACAGAGAGACAGAGAGACAGACAGAGACAGACAGACATACAGACAGACAGACACACAGACAGAAGACACTCAGACGGACAGACATACAGTGAGACAAAGACAGACAGATTGACAGAAAGACACACAGACAGACAGACACATAGACAGACAGACACAGAGAGAGACACACAGAGAGACAGACACAGACAGACAGACACACAGACAAAGACAAACAGACACACAGACAGACACACAGATAGACAGACACACAGACATACAGACAGAAAGACAGAGAGAGACAGAGAGACAGAAATAGACAGAAACTCAGACAGACACATAGACAGAGAGACAGAGAGACAGAAAGACACACAGACAGACAGACACAGAGACAGACAGACACACAGACAGACAGACAGAGAGACAGAAAGACACTGACACAGACAGACACACAGACAGAGAGATAGAAAGACACACAGACAGACACACAGACAAAGACTGACAGACACACAGACAGACAGACAAACAGGCAGACAGACGCACAGACATCCAGACAGAAAGACAGAGAGACAGACAGACAGACAGAAATAGACAGACAGACAGAAACTCAGACAGACAGACACTCAGACAGACAGACACACAAATAGACAGACATGGAGACAGAAAGACACAGAGAGAGACAGAAACACAGACAGAATGACACACAGACAGACAGAGACACACAGACAGACACAGAGACAGAAAGACACCTAGGCAGACAGACAGACAGAAAGACGCCTACACAGACACAGAGAAGGAAAGACGCACAGACAGACAGAGACAGACAGACAGACACTCAGACAGAGAGACACACAGACAGATAGACACACAGACAGACAGAGACAGACAGAAACTCAGACACACAGACACACAGACAGATACAGATACAGAAAGACACACGGACAGACAGAGACAAAGACTGAAAGACGCATAGACAGACAGACACACAGTCAGAAAGGCGCACAGTCAGAAGACACACAGACAGAAACAAACGCAGACAGACAGAGACAGAGAGACCGACACTCAGACACACAGACACACAGACACACAGACACAGAGACAGAAAGACAAACACACAGACAGGCAGACGGACGGACACAGAGAATTAAGACGCACAGACAGACAGACAAACAGAGAGACGCACAGACAGACACACAGATAGAGAGACGTACAGATAGAGGACACACAGACAGACAGAGACAGACAGACAGACATACAGACCGACAGACACACAGACAGACAGAAACACAGACAGAAATACGTACACACAGAAGACACACAGATAGCCAAACACCGAGACAGACAGATACAGACAGATAGACACGCAGAAAGACAGACACACAGACAGAAAGACTCACAGTCAGAGGACACACAGACAGACCCACAGACAGACAGACTGGGACCGACAGACACACAGACAGACTGAGACACAGACAGACAGACACAGAGAAAGAAAGACACACAGACAGACAGACACAGAGACAGACTTACGCACAGACAGACAGTATCTCAGACAGAAACACAGACACACAGACAGACAGAGACAGACAGACAGAGAGAGAGACAGAAAGACAAACACAGAGAAAGAAAGACACAGAGAGACGGACACAGACACAGAAAGACACAGAGAGACGGACACAGAGACAGAAAGACACAGAGAGACAGACATAGAAACAGAAAGACACAGAAAGACAGACAGACAGACAGAGAGACAAAGACAGACAGATAGACACACAGACAGTCAGACAGACAGAGACAGACAGACACACCTAGAGACAGATACACAGTCAGAGGACACTCAGAAAGACAGACATACAGAGAGACAAAGACAGACAGACAGACACACAGAGAGACAGACACACAGAGAGACAGACACACAGACAGACAGACACAGACAGAAAGACACACAGAGAGAGACACAGAAAGGCACACAAAAAAGACACACAGACAGAAAGACGCATAGACATAGAGACACACAGACAGAAAGACGCACAGTCCGAAGACACACAGAAAGACAGACAGACAGAGACAGACTGACACCCAGACAGACAGACACACAGACAGACAGAGAGACAGACCCACTGACAGACAGACAGTCAGAGAGACAGAGACACACACAGAGAGACAGACAGACACACAGACAGACAGACACACAGACAGACAGACAGAGACAGATACAGGGAAAGAAAGACACAGACAGACAGATACACAGACAGACAGACAGAGAGAGCAGACACACAGACAGACAGAAAGAGAGACAGAAAGGCACTCAGAGAGACAGACAGAGACAGACAGACAGACAGAGAGAGACAGACATACACAGAGAGAGATAGAAACATAGACATAGAGACAGGCAGACAGACACACAGAGAGAGACAGACAGACAGACATACAGAGAGACAGAAAGACACACAGACAGACAGACAGACAGGTAGACAGGGACAGACACAGAGAGAGACAGACACACAGACAGACAGAGACAGAGACAGACAGACACAGAGACAGAAAGGCGAACAGACAGAAGACACACAGACAGACAGACACACAGACAGACACAGAGACAGACACAGGGACAGAAAGACACACAGACAGACAGACACTGAGACAGACAGAAAGACAAACAGACAGACAGACAGACAGAGAGACAGACAGAGAGACAGGGACAGACACAGAGACAGATAGACACACAGACAGACAGACACAGAGACAGACAGACCCAGAGACAGAAAGACGAACAGATAGAAGACACACAGACAGACAGACACACAGACAGACAGACACAGAGACAGATACAGGGCCAGAAAGACACACAGACAGACAGACACTGGGACCAACAGACAGAGATCAGAAAGAAAGACAGAGACATACAGACAGACAGACTGACAGACAGATAGACACAGACAGAGAGAAACTCACACAGACAGACACAGAGAGAGACAGACACAGAGACAGAATGACACACAGACAGATAGACTCACAGACAGACAGACACAGAGAGAGACAGACACACAGACAAAGAGAAACAGAGAGAAAGAGACAGAAAGACACACAGACAGACAGACACACAGATAGACTGTCAGAGAGACAGAAAGACAAACAGACAGAGACAGACACACAGAAAGACTGACACACCGACAGAGACACACAGATAGACAGACTCACAAACAGACAGACGCACAGAAAGACAGACACACAGACCGACAGACAGAGAGACATAAAATACACACAAACAGACAGACACACAGACAGACAGAGAGACAGAGAGACAGACAGAGACAGACAGACATACAGACAGACAGACACACAGACAGAAGACACTCAGACGGACAGACATACAGTGAGACAAAGACAGACAGATTGACAGAAAGACACACAGACAGACAGACACATAGACAGACAGACACAGAGAGAGACACACAGAGAGACAGACACAGACAGACAGACACACAGACAAAGACAAACAGACACACAGACAGACACACAGATAGACAGACACACAGACATACAGACAGAAAGACAGAGAGAGACAGAGAGACAGAAATAGACAGAAACTCAGACAGACACATAGACAGACAGACAGAGAGACAGAAAGACACACAGACAGACAGACACAGAGACAGACAGACACACAGACAGACAGACAGAGAGACAGAAAGACACTGACACAGACAGACACACAGACAGAGAGATAGAAAGACACACAGACAGACACACAGACAAAGACTGACAGACACACAGACAGACAGACAAACAGGCAGACAGACGCACAGACATCCAGACAGAAAGACAGAGAGACAGACAGACAGACAGAAATAGACAGACAGACAGAAACTCAGACAGACAGACACTCAGACAGACAGACACACAAATAGACAGACATGGAGACAGAAAGACACAGAGAGAGACAGAAACACAGACAGAATGACACACAGACAGACAGAGACACACAGACAGACACAGAGACAGAAAGACACCTAGGCAGACAGACAGACAGAAAGACGCCTACACAGACACAGAGAAGGAAAGACGCACAGACAGACAGAGACAGACAGACAGACACTCAGACAGAGAGACACACAGACAGATAGACACACAGACAGACAGAGACAGACAGAAACTCAGACACACAGACACACAGACAGATACAGATACAGAAAGACACACGGACAGACAGAGACAAAGACTGAAAGACGCATAGACAGACAGACACACAGTCAGAAAGGCGCACAGTCAGAAGACACACAGACAGAAACAAACGCAGACAGACAGAGACAGAGAGACCGACACTCAGACACACAGACACACAGACACACAGACACAGAGACAGAAAGACAAACACACAGACAGGCAGACGGACGGACACAGAGAATTAAGACGCACAGACAGACAGACAAACAGAGAGACGCACAGACAGACACACAGATAGAGAGACGTACAGATAGAGGACACACAGACAGACAGAGACAGACAGACAGACAGACAGACCGACAGACACACAGACAGACAGAAACACAGACAGAAATACGTACACACAGAAGACACACAGATAGCCAAACACCGAGACAGACAGATACAGACAGATAGACACGCAGAAAGACAGACACACAGACAGAAAGACTCACAGTCAGAGGACACACAGACAGACCCACAGACAGACAGACTGGGACCGACAGACACACAGACAGACTGAGACACAGACAGACAGACACAGAGAAAGAAAGACACACAGACAGACAGACACAGAGACAGACTTACGCACAGACAGACAGTATCTCAGACAGAAACACAGACACACAGACAGACAGAGACAGACAGACAGAGAGAGAGACAGAAAGACAAACACAGAGAAAGAAAGACACAGAGAGACGGACACAGACACAGAAAGACACAGAGAGACGGACACAGAGACAGAAAGACACAGAGAGACAGACATAGAAACAGAAAGACACAGAAAGACAGACAGACAGACAGAGAGACAAAGACAGACAGATAGACACACAGACAGTCAGACAGACAGAGACAGACAGACACACCTAGAGACAGATACACAGTCAGAGGACACTCAGAAAGACAGACATACAGAGAGACAAAGACAGACAGACAGACACACAGAGAGACAGACACACAGAGAGACAGACACACAGACAGACAGACACAGACAGAAAGACACACAGAGAGAGACACAGAAAGGCACACAAAAAAGACACACAGACAGAAAGACGCATAGACATAGAGACACACAGACAGAAAGACGCACAGTCCGAAGACACACAGAAAGACAGACAGACAGAGACAGACTGACACCCAGACAGACAGACACACAGACAGACAGAGAGACAGACCCACTGACAGACAGACAGTCAGAGAGACAGAGACACACACAGAGAGACAGACAGACACACAGACAGACAGACACACAGACAGACAGACAGAGACAGATACAGGGAAAGAAAGACACAGACAGACAGATACACAGACAGACAGACAGAGAGAGCAGACACACAGACAGACAGAAAGAGAGACAGAAAGGCACTCAGAGAGACAGACAGAGACAGACAGACAGACAGAGAGAGACAGACATACACAGAGAGAGATAGAAACATAGACATAGAGACAGGCAGACAGACACACAGAGAGAGACAGACAGACAGACATACAGAGAGACAGAAAGACACACAGACAGACAGACAGACAGGTAGACAGGGACAGACACAGAGAGAGATAGACACACAGACAGACAGAGACAGAGACAGACAGACACAGAGACAGAAAGGCGAACAGACAGAAGACACACAGACAGACAGACACACAGACAGACACAGAGACAGACACAGGGACAGAAAGACACACAGACAGACAGACACTGAGACAGACAGAAAGACAAACAGACAGACAGACAGACAGACAGAGAGACAGACAGAGAGACAGGGACAGACACAGAGACAGATAGACACACAGACAGACAGACACAGAGACAGACAGACCCAGAGACAGAAAGACGAACAGATAGAAGACACACAGACAGACAGACACACAGACAGACAGACACAGAGACAGATACAGGGCCAGAAAGACACACAGACAGACAGACACTGGGACCAACAGACAGAGATCAGAAAGAAAGACAGAGACATACAGACAGACAGACTGACAGACAGATAGACACAGACAGAGAGAAACTCACACAGACAGACACAGAGAGAGACAGACACAGAGACAGAATGACACACAGACAGATAGACTCACAGACAGACAGACACAGAGAGAGACAGACACACAGACAAAGAGAAACAGAGAGAAAGAGACAGAAAGACACACAGACAGACAGACACACAGATAGACTGTCAGAGAGACAGAAAGACAAACAGACAGAGACAGACACACAGACAGACAGACACAGAGAAAGAAAGACACACAGACAGACAGACACAGAGACAGAGAGACATACATACTGACAGAGACAGACAGAGAGACACACAGACAAACAGAATCTCAGACGGACAGACAGTCCGTCAGAAACTCAGACAGACTGACACACAGAATGACAGACAAACAGAGAGACAGAGACAGACAGGCTGACAGACACAGCCTGACAGACAAATACAGACAGAACCTCAGACAGACAGACACAAAGACAGACACTCCGAGAGACAGAAAGGCACAGAAAGAGACGGACATACATACAGAAGGACGCACAGACAGAGGACTCCCAGACACTTAGACACACAGACAGACAGAGACAAACAGGCAGACACACACACAGACAGAGACAGACCTAAAGACACAGAAGAACAAACAAAGACAGATAGACAACCAGACAGACAGACATACAGATTGACAGACATGGAGACAGAAAGACACCGAGAGAGACAGAAACACAGACAGAACGACACACAGACAGAGGTCTAACAGACAGTTAGACACTCAGACAGACACAGAGACAGAAAGACACCTAGGCAGACAGACACACAGACAGAAAGATGCCTACACAGACACAGAGAAGGAAAGACGCACAGACAGACAGAGACAGACAGACAGACACTCAGATAGACAGAGAGGGAGACAGAAAGACAGACAGACAGAGACAGACAGACAGACACACAGACAGACAGACAAACAGACAGACACACAGACAGACCGAGAGTCTGACAGACAGACAGACAGAGACAGTCAGAAAGAAAATAATACAGACAGACACGCGGACAGACAGACAGACAGACAGACAGAGAGACAGACAGAGAGACAGACAAACACACTGAGAGACAGACACAGAGACAGAAAGACACAAAGACAGAGAGAGACAGACACACAGAGAGAGAGATAGAAAGACACACAAAGAGACAGACAGACAGACTGAAAGACACTCAGGCAGACAGACACACAGACAGAGGCAGACAGACACAGAGACAGACAGACACACAGAGAAACATACAGAGAAACAGAAAGACACAAAGACAGAGAGAGACAGACACACAGACATACAGACAGACATAGACAGACACACAGACAGACAGACAGATAGACAGAGACACACAGAGAGACAGGCACAGAAAAAGACAGACACACAGAAAGACAGACACACAGACAGACAGAGAGAGAGACAGAAAGACAGACAGACAGAGACAGACAGAGAGACACACAGAGAGAGAGAGAGACAGAAAGACAGAGAGACAGAGACAGACAGACAGACACACAGAGAGACAGACACAGAGACAGACAGACACACAGACAGACCGAGAGTCAGACAGACAGTCAGACAGAGACAGTCAGACAGAATATAAGACAGACAGACAGACAGAGAGACAGAAATACAAACAGACAGACAGACACACAAACAGACAGACACACAGACAGAAGACATTCAGACAGACAGAAAGACAGATAGACTCCCATACAGACAGACACACAGACAGACAGAGAGACAGACACACAGAAAGACATACACACAGACAAAAAGACACAGAGACAGAAAGACTCAGAGACAGACAGACACAAAGACAGAAGGCACTCTGACAGAGAAACAGACAGACAGACACGCATAGCGACAGACACACAGACAGACATGCAGAGAGACAGAGACACAGACAGACATACACACAGAGAGACACACAGAGAGACAGACAAACAGACAGACAGAGAGACAGACAGAGACACACAGAGAGACAGACACAGAGACAGAAATACACAAGGACAGAGAGAGACAGACACACAGACAGAGAGATACAAAGACACACAGACAGACAGACACACAGACAGAGAGACACAGAGACAGACAGACAGAAACACTGAAAGACACTCAGACAGTCAGACACACAGACAGAGACAGGCAGACATAGAGACAGACAGACACACAGAGATACAGACAGAGAGACAGACAGACACACTGAGAGACTGACACAGAGACAGAAAGACACAAAGACAGAGAGAGACAGACACACAGAGAGAGAGATAGAAAGACACACAGACAGACAGACACACAGAGAGACACAGAGACAGAAAGACAGAAAGACTGAAACACACTCAGACAGAGACACACAGATAGACATACAGACACAGACACAGAGACAGAAAGACTGAGAGACAAACAGACACACAGACCGAGACAGAGAGACACACCGACAGACAGTCTGTCTGTCTCTGTCTATCTGTCTGTCTCTGTCTGTCTGTGTGACTGTCTGTCTCTGTCTGTGTGTCTGTTTGTCTGTGTGTCTTTCTGTCTCTGTGTCTGTGTCTGTATGTCTATCTCTGTGTCTCTGTCTGTGTG
Source organism: Cynocephalus volans (assembly GCF_027409185.1). Lineage (NCBI taxonomy): Eukaryota > Metazoa > Chordata > Mammalia > Dermoptera > Cynocephalidae > Cynocephalus > Cynocephalus volans. Next base: position 176,383,154 of record NC_084478.1, read on the forward strand.
TCTGTCTGACTGTATGTCTGTCCTTGTGTCTGTCTTCCTGTCTCTTTCTGTGTGTCTGTCGGTCTGTTAGTCTTCTGACTGTGCATCATTCTGTCTGTGTGTCTCTATGTTTATGCGTCTTTCTCTCTCTTTGTATGTCTGTCTCTGTGTGTCTGTCTGTGTGTGTGTCTTTCTGTCTCTGTGTCTGTCTGTCTCTGTGTCTGTCTCTCTGTGTGTCTGTCTCTCTGAGTTTCTCTCTGTCTGTATCTGTCTGTCTGTCTCGGTGTGTCTGACTGTGTGTCTCTCTGTCTGTGTGTCTTTCTGTCCCTGTGTCTGTCTGTGTGTGTGACTGTCTGTGTGTCTGTCTGTCTGTGTGTCCGTCTGTCGGAGTTTCTGTCTGTCTGTCTCTGTCTGTCTGTCTGTGTGTCTGTCTGCCTGTGTGTCTCTCTGTCTTTGTCAGTGTCTCTGTCTGTCTGTGTGTCTTTCTGTCCCGGTGTCTGTCTGTGTGTCTGTCTGTCTGAGTTTCTGTCTGTCTGTCTCTTTCTGTGTGTCTGTCTGTCTGTGTGTCTTTCTGTCTCGGTGTCTGTCTTCCTGTGTGTCTATCGGTCTGTGTGTCTTTCTGTCTCTGTGTCTGTCTCTCTGTGTGTGTGTCTGTCTGAGTATCTGTCTGTCTAACTCTGTCTGTCTGTCTCTCTCTCTCTCTGTCTGAATGTGTGTCTGTATGTATCTGTCTGTCTGTCTGTCTGTGTTTCTTTCTGTCTCTCTATCTATCTGTCTGTGTGTCTGTCTGTCTCTGTCTGTCTGAATGTGTGTCTGTCTGTCTCTGTCTGTGTCTGTCTGTCTGTGTGTCTGTCTGTCTCTGTCTGTGTGTCTGTGTCTGTGTTTCTTTCTGTCTCTCTATCTATCTGTCTGTGTGTCTGTCTGTCTCTGTCTGTCTGAATGTGTGTCTGTCTGTCTCTGTCTGTGTCTGTCTGTCTGTGTGTCTGTCTGTCTCTGTCTGTGTGTCTGTCTGTCTGTGTGTCTTTCTGTCTCTGTTTCTGTCTCTCTGTGTCTGTCTGTCTTTGGGTCTGTCTGTCTGTGTGTCTGTCTGTCTCTCTGTATGTCTGTCTGTCTGAGTTTCTGTCTGTCTGTCTCTGTCTGTCTGTCTTTCTGTGTGTATTCTGACTGTGCGTCTTTCTGTCTGTGTGTCTCTATGTCTATGCGTATTTCTGTCTGTGTGTCTGTCTGTCTGTCTGTCTGTGTGTCTGTCTGTCTCTGTGTCTGTCTATCTCTGTGCCTGTCTGTCTCTTTCTCTCTGTCTGTCTGTCTCTGTTTGTCTGTCTGTGTGTCTTTCTGTCTGTGAGTCTGTCTGTCTCTGTCTGTGTGTCTGTCTGTGTGTCTCTGTGTCTGTCTGTCTGTCTTTCTGTCTGTCTCTGTCTGTCTGTCTGTCTGTCTTTCTGTGTCTCTCTGTCTGTGAGTCTTTCTGTCTTTGTCTGTCTGTCTCTGTGTCTGTTTGTTTGTGTGTCTGTCTGTCTGTGTGTCTGTCTGTGTGTATGTCTGTGTGTCTGTCTGTCTTCTGTCTGTCATAAGTCAAGTCTCAACAAATTTTTAAAAACTGAATTCATTTAAAGGACCTTTTGAGATCACAATGGATTAATATGACAAAACAATAACAAACAAAACGTTAGAAACTATAAAAATACGTGGAAATCAACATGCTCCTGAATGACCTATGGGTCCAAGAAGACATTAAACAGTAAATCAGAAATTTCTAGCAAACACCAAAAGTAAGGACACATCACACCAAAACCTGTGGGATACAGCAAAAGCATTACTAAGAGGGAAGTTTATTGCATTAAATGCTTACATCAAAAGAACAAAAAGTTTTCAAATAAACAACATAATGCTACACCCAAAAGAACTACAAAAGCGGCAATAATCCAATCCCAAAATTACTAGACAGAAAGAAATAATTAAGATCAGACCAGAACTAAGTGAAATAGAGACCAAAAATGATACAAAAGATCAATGAAGCAAAAAGGGTTTTTTGATAAAATACAGAAACAGACAAACGATTAGCCAGGAGGAAGGAAGGAAGGAAGGGAGAGAGGGAGGGAGGGAGGGAGGGAAAGAAGGAAGGAAGGAAGGAAGGAAGGAATGAAGGAAGGAGGGAGGGAGGGAAGGAAGGAAGGAAGGAAGGAAGGAAGGAGGGAGGGAGGGAAGGAAGGAGAGAAAGAAAAGAAAAGACCCGAATAACAAAAATCAGTAATGAAAAAGGAGATATCACAACTGATTCCACAGAAATTCAAACAATCACTAGAGACTATTATAAACAACTGTACACCAACATATTTGAAAACTTGAAGGATATGGATAAATTTGGGGGCACATACAAACTACCAAGAGTGAACTAAAGAGACAGAAATCTTGAAAGACCAATAAAAACCAACAAGATTGAAGCAGTAATCAGCAGTCTCCCAACAAAGAAAAACTGAGGACCAGATGGCTTTACTATTGACTCTACCAAACATTTAAAGAAGAATTAGGGGCCGACCCCGTGGCTCACTTGGGAGAGCGTGGTGCTGGGAATGCAGCGGCTCTCCTGCCGCAGGTTCGGATCCTATATAGAGATGGCTGGTGCACTCACTGGCTGAGCATGGTGCGGAAGACACCAAGCCAAGGGTTGCGATCCCCTTACTGGTCACGAAAAAGAAAAAAAAAAAAAAACAATAAAGAAGAATTAGTACCATTTCTATTCAAACTATTCCAAAATAATTGAAACGGAGGCCATTCTCCTAAACTCATTTGATGAGGCCAGCATCACCCCAATAACAAAACCAGACAAAATTTTTTTTTTAAAAGAAGAAAACTGTAGGCCATTATCTCTGATGAAAATAGATGCAAAAATCCTCAAAAAATGCTAGCAATCAGAATATAGCAACTTAGAGAAAAAATTATACACCATGATCAAGTGGGATTCATCCCAGGGATCCAAGATTGGTTCAACATATGCAAGTCAATATATGTGAAATTCCACATTAACAAAATCAAGGACAATAAACATATGATTATCTCAATAGTTGGAGAATAAACTTTTGACAAAATTCAACATCCGTTCATGATATAGACTTTGAGCCAATTAGGTATAGAAGGAAATTATTTCAAAATAATAAAATCCATATACAACAAACCTACCACCAATATCATCCTGAATGAACAGAAACAGGACAAGGATGCCCACTCTCACCACTCCTACTTGACATAGTATTGGAATACTACCCAGAGCAATCAGGCAAGAGAAAGAAATAAAGGGCATACGGATTGGAAAAGACAAAGTCATACTGTCCCTGTTTGTAGATGACATGATCCTATATATAGAAAAACCTAAAGACTCTACCAAATAACTCTTAGAGCTGATAAGCAATCTCAGTAAAGTTGCAGGATACAAAAATCAACACACAAAATCAGTAGTGTTTGTATACTCCAATAACAAACTAGCAGAAAAAGAAATAAAGAAAGCTATCCCATTTACAATAGTCACAAAAAAATAAAACAGCTAAGAATCAATTTAACCAAGGAGGTGAAAGATCTCTACAATGAGAACTACTGATCACTGCTGAAAGAGATTAAAGAGGACACGAAAAGATGGAAAGACATTCCATGCTCTTGGATTGGAAGACTGATCATTGTGAAAATGTCCACACTACCCAAAGTGATCTACAGATTCAATGCAATCCCCATAAAAATACCAATGACTTTCTTCAAAAAAATAGAAAAAACAGTCCTAACATTTATATGGAACAACAAAAGACCCTGAATAGCCAATGCAATCCTGAGCAAAATAATAATAATAATAAGGCTAGAAGCATAATGCCACCTGACTTCAAATTATATACTAAGCTATAGTAATCAAAACATCACGATACTGGCATAAAAACGGGCACTTGAACCAATGGGACAGAACAGAGAACCCTGAGATCAACCCACCTACTTACAGCCAAGTGATTTTGACGAAGGCAACAAGAACATACATTGGAGAAAAGACCGCCTCTTCAATAAATGTGCTGGGAAAACTGGACATCCAAGTGTAGAAGAATGAAACTAGACCAGTACCTTTTACCACATACCAAAATGAACTAAAAATGGATTGAAAACTTAAATATAAGACCTGAAACTATAAAACTACGAAACGAAAACATAAGGGAAATACTTGAGGAAGTAGGATTGAGCAAAGAACAAGTCTCCAAAAGCACAGACAACAAAATAAAATATAAATGAATGGGATTATATCAAACTAAAAAGCTTTTCAGAGCAAAAGAAACAGTAAAAAGAGCGAAAAGATAGCATAGAGAATGGGAGCAAATATTTGCAGACTATGCTTCTGAGAAGACATCAATATCCAGAATATACAAGGAACTCAGAAAACTTATCAGTAAGAAAACAGATAACCTGATTCAAAACTGGGCAAAGGAGCTAAATAGGCACTTCTCAAAGGAAGATAAACAAGTGGCCAACAGACACATGAAAAAATGCCAAACATCACTCAGCATCAGGGACTTGCAAATGAAAACGACACTGAGATATCATCTCACCCCAGTTAGAATGGTCATTACCAAAATTTGGAGAATAACAAATGCTGGTGAGAATATGGAGAAAGGGTAACCCTCCTACACTCTTGGTGAGACTGTAAATTAGTGCAGCCATTATGGGAAACAGAATGGAGGTTCCTCAAACAATCACAGAATTGCCAAACAATCCAGCAATCACTGTGCTGGGTAAATACCCAAAGAAATGGACACCATTATGTTGAAGTGATACCTGCACTCCCACGTTCATTGCAGCTCTGTTTATAATAGCCAAGAGTTGGAAACAACCTAAATGTCCATCAAAGGATGAGTGGATAAGGAAACTTGGTGTTTATGTATGTGTGTATATATATACACATTTATACATACATATATATATATATACTACTCTGCCATAAAAAAGAATGAAATTCTGCCACTCACAGCAACATGGATGAATTTACAGAAAATTATGTTAAGGGAAATAAGCCAGGCACAGAAAGAGAAACACTGCATGTCCTCACTCATAAGTGGGAGTGAGCGAGCGAGCGAGCAAGCAAGCAAATAAATAAATAATTAAATAAAAAAATAAATAAATGTAGAAAGAATGATACAATCATTCTTTGATCTTCAATAATTCCTTGAACTTTCAAAAGGAGAGAACAGAACTGAGGCCACCAGAGGAGAGAAGTGGGGGAGGAGGAGAGGGGGTGGTGAGAAACTGGTAAAGGGCCACAAAAAATGAATATATGTGCAATGAAAAATATAGTAATTATCCTGAGTTAAGCATCACATACTGCACACAGGTATTGATATTCAATGCTACACCCCAAAGATATGCACAATCAATTACATTTCAATAATAAATACATATATATATATATAAACAAAAAACAATCTCTGAACTTGTTCTGTTAACATATTCAATATTATTGTTCATTTTATTAACAAAAATATTTATAAAATATATAAAACTTTCAAATAAAAATAAAAATCACTATCATCTTAATAAAATATAGTACCTATCTCACACAGTTGCTATGAAGACTATAAAATCACAGTGATTAGAACAGTGTAAGCTCACTTAAGTACTATATTGATTCTAATTATTGTACTTATTATGCTGTTATTGGTGTTATTATTGATCACTGTCATCTTTCTGAAACTCTTTACTCCTTTGATATATCAATCAAGATGGGTTAGATTAACATGCAGTAAGAAACAATCCTAAAATCTCAGTGTCCTAAAGCAAGAAAGGTTTATTTCTCATGCGCACTCTCTTTCTCAGGTTGGGGCAAGAGGGCTTACTTCTATACCATTTTCAGTAAGAAACAGAGTGATGGATCCAAGACCCCCCAGCATAATGCTACTCACTGTGGCATGGGGAAGGTAACACGGCAAATCATACACTTGATATAGGAGGTGCTCAGTTTCCCTGGGCTTGGGTTTCAAGACACTCCTCTGGGTTTCCAGCTACTTCCTGAGGTCTCAGGCCCCCTCTTCTAGGCTCTCGCCTGGAGGAAAGTTACTGTTGCCAGTTAAACCTATTTTCAGCAGAAACATGGGGAAAATGAGATCACAACAGGCTGGCTTATGCACATCCAGTGGCTGGGCATGCTCAACAGAAAGCAAAGAATATTCTTGAATATGCCTGGTGCATGTGATGGGGTCTGACCAATGAACATGCTCCAGGAAGAGACGACTGAGCTTGTGCAAGATAAATGTTACATAACTGGGAGCCACCCCCTTAACTGAATATTCATTAGGTAGCCATAACCCAGCCGAAGGCAGGGTTGTTGCTTATCCTCCTGGAGGCAACCTACACTTCCCTGGCTGAGGTGTGTGTACTTTGTATCAAACTTACTACCCTGGCTGAGGTGTGTATTCTTTACATTGTATCAAACTTTCCTTCAGCAAGCAGCTGCTCACTCTCTTGAGCCAGCCTGCACTCCGTACTGAACTTTAAGTGTGTTTTCTTGCTTTTGTGTTAGACTTGATATCTGTACTGAACTCACTTTTGTGTTAAACTTGGTGTGGGCCCTGCTCAGTCTCTGGAGCATACCACATTCTCTGTGTGGATCCTGCCTTTCTTATCTGTTATATTAAACGTGTCCTCACTTTCTGCTGTGACTCTGCACTTGAATTCTTTGCTGTGGTGGAGTCAAGAACCTGGTAAGAGGACTAGGTGGATTGAGGCCCACTATCAGGCTCCCCTAGACCCTACCCCTGACATCATACTGGCTCTAAAAGACTTCCCATCCCCCCTAAGAACTGACACATGCCATTTACATTCTCATATGGTGAGCCAAAGCAAGTGATCTGTTCATGCCTACCCTCAAGGCTCAAGAGAAGTGCGACACTAGCACATATGCAGAAAGAGATGATGTAGAAATGACGGAAAGTGACAGTACTGATCAACATACTTAGCTCTCAGGATACTGCACAGTGGTGGTTCCATTACACCTCGCTTGCTTTTCTTTCTTGATCTCCTTCGTAGATTACTCTTTCTCCCTGCTGCTTGAATGACAGTAGCGCTACATGATTAAACCCTTGGTGTGACTTTGGGAAGTGATCACATCCATTCCTACGGTTTCAACTTGTCCTAACCTACTAACAATACCAAGCTTTACACCCCAAGCTTGCATCTTCTCCCGATTTTAAGACATATCCAACTGCTATTAGGCTTCTCTCCCTGAATAATCTACGGTCTTCTTAAGTTGATCTTGTCCAACATTAGCCTCACAGAGTTCTTATCTAAACTGGTTCTCGCTTGCGTACGGTCTACCCCACTTTGCACACCCATGTTGCTTGGTTACCTACTACCTTGAGAACCTTTCTGTGCCTGAAGTTTTCTGTTTGTACTGCCTATTTCCTCCATGTATTTCCCATGCTCCATCTTAATCCACTGCTCTGAACTGGAATTTCGTCACTTCTCACCAAGACTATTTCAACTGTCTCCTAACCGTTTTCTCTAATTTCAGTCTTGTTGCCTTTGAACGCATTTTTTACGCAGTAACTACAGTGTCATATTAAAATAGAAAACTAACCACCTCATTCCCTTATGTAAAATGTCATTCCAATTCCGACAGCTACTCTCTTGGTTTTCCTTCTCTCCTCCCTCTGCCCCTTACCTGTAATCTTCTTGACTACATTCTACTTATCTAATAATATAAAAACTAATGATAATACCAATAGTCGGGAGTTTAGGTGGTGCCCTCTGCAGGGACACCTTGCTCAACCTGACCCCCCCAAAATGAGGAAGATGACTCTCTCCTACTCTCCCATAGTTACCCATATCTTCAAAATTTCAGCCAATATTGTTTGTGATTAATTACTCTTTCTCCCCTGTTATACTGTGACTGTCTTAAGAACAGAGACCATGTGTCATTAATGTCTGCATACAAAGAACTTAGGCCAAGGCCATGTATGGGAAGTCAAAACATGTTTGGTTAGTGAATAAATGATGAACACGTATCTTTCTTCCATCCACGATTTCCCTCCCTCTGGTTCATTTCCTCCAGTGTCCCTCTCCACTTATCTATGTCTTCTAGTCTTTCTTCCCACCTACTACATCTTCTTCACTAATTTCTCCTGTCTTTAGGATATTCTAATATATAGCCTGTTGTTATTTTACTACATCTTCTTCTTGACCTTCTCGACTTTTCTGTTATTTTTTCTCTCTTCTTATATTCTCTCTTTTCTCCACCCTCATTTCCCTGACACATACATACATGCATGCATATATACTATATATATGCCTGTACTAAAATGACAAATATGTATTTGTATATATATTGTCTGTGTATATATATATATGATTAGTATCTCCTTCCCCCTCTACCCTCTTTTCCCATTCTATCCACTTTACTTCTTTTCTTCATCATTTTCTCCTCTACTCTGTGCTCGTTTCTCCTCTAGTCTTCCATCTCCTCCTCTCTCGTTCAGCTTTTCTCTTAAATACTCATTCGTTATCCTTTCTTCCTTGGTCATCTTTCTGCCTCCCAAATTCTTGCAGGAAAAACATCAAAAAATAGCAAATTCAAAGTAATGAGGGACTAGTATACAGGCAAACAAACTTAATTTACTCACCATATATTTGCCAGGCATGCATAATTTGAGTTTCATTTTGCAAAATAATAATACATAAATTTGAAATAGCCATAGAACCTGCGCTAGATGGGGTCATTTATCTATTCAGTAACGGTTCACTCAATTGTACAAAATCAACACTCATGAATGTGGGAGAAAGCTTCAAGAAGTGACAACTGATAGCAGAAGAACTAGCAAAAGCATAAAAGCAGATATGAGAGCCAAGGAAGTTTCTTAGTGTTCGAGCAAAGAATCTTATTGCACTGTAAATGATTTCAAAGTTACTATTTTTGACAGAAAATTCAACACCAGTTGATAATAACTCTAGTTGCAATAATGAGTCATGAAATACATAAAATTGTGATGGTTTTATGCACCGGGAGGTAAAAAAGTATGAATTATACTTTCTGTTTTATGAAGAATTCAATACCAACCTATCTATCTATCTATCTATCTATCTATCTATCTATCTATCTATCTATCTATCTATCATCTATCTATCTCTATCATGTTTAAAAGTTATAACCTTAAGTTGTTTGGAAACTTCACTCATATCAAAGTCTTCAGCATCTCTAGGCAATGTGGCATAAATAAATGTTGCTGTAAGTTTTTATTTATATGTATGAAATACTGTATGTTTTAGAAAATACTCATCATCTCATTTAATTCTCACAACTCTGAATCATAGTGGCAGTTTGTTGCTACAGTTAAATCTGGCTTATTCTGATTATCACGTTGTTCATGCCTGTGTATATGTTTTTGTGAGTTTGTGTACTTAAGTGTCCTTGAATATGTATGTGCCACGTGTTAGTCCGCATGTGTCCTTGAGTATGCATACTTTTACACATCATGGACATATATCTCTGTGTGTCTCAGAATGTTCATCTGTGCAACTCTCTATATGTGTATCTAGAATATGAATGTCCGTGTGCGTGTATACATGCAAATGAGTAAGGAAGTGTATACATACATGTGCATTTCTAATCTATAAACCTGACAGAATTTTCAATGGATATCTTAAAACACCCTGCTTTCAACACCAGCCCTACCCCCACTATACTTTGGGGTGGGGCCACCAATCTCTGACCTCATTGTATAGAGAAGGGTCCTATTGTCCACCAGTCTGAGCAGCTTGTTGGGTGTGGTCATATTATGAGCCACTGATTTCTTGCCATTGTGGAAAAAGGTGTCAGGAGTCCAGATCTTACTAGCCAGGAGATTGTTCAATGGAAGGATCTTCATGGGTCCATCAAATTTCAGTCTTTCGTCATGCCATGTCTGCCGAAAAAATACATCAATAGTATACTCCTAGGAGCAAAAAGAGAGAGAACAATGTTTCAGTAGCGTTCTGGTGAGGACCCACAGTGCTCTTAGCAGATATCAATTACCTTGAAATATTTCCTCTGATGCAGGGAAGCAGAAGTCTACTAACAGCAGTTACTGGTGAGTAAGGCAAATGATTGTGATTGAGAAGTAATGCCATGACGATTGATAGGTATGGAGCTAATATATCTGACTAGACTTTTCTTAGGAAGATCACTGACAACTTCCCCCCACAATCATACAAGCTGACCACAAGACTCTGCCTTAGGAAAGGCAAGAGCTCCCTCCTCTGTGGAGTGATATCTCTGGTAAGGACAAGTTCCTTACTTGCTCTCTACTGCTGAATGATCCCGTATAAATATCAAAGGCCAATAAAGCAATCACCATAATGCCAGAACCTTATATTTTAACACACATTTCATCTGAACCTTGAAATAACAATATGTCTGATGGGCTAATATCTTATTATCTTTAATAAATAATGAAATCTTACAGATAAATAAAAACAAACACACAAACAGAAAAATGGGTAAATAAACAGAAAATTCATGAAGTGGACAAAAATTGCTAATAAACATGAAGGAAGTATTAGTCTTAACACAAATTAAAATAACAACAAATATGTCAGGTTTTGGTAATAGTAGAATAAATTGTTTGGATACATCTTCCTGTAGCTATTAATTATAAATTCTGAACAACAACTTGGTGTGTGTGCAGAAGTTCATCAAAGAATTTGTATTATCTTTTAATTCAATTTTTCCGTGAACTTTTTGAAGTACACCTGTGTGTGTGTGTGTGTGTGTGTGTGTGTGTGTGTGTGTGTGTGTGTGTGAGTGAGAGAGAGAGAGAGAGAGAGAGAGAGAGAGATATGGTACTTCAAAAAGTTTATGGAAAGATTTGTGCTATCTTCTAATTCTATTTTTCCATGAACTTTTTGAAGAACCCTCATATATATATATAAATGTACCATACATATGTGTATACATATACACACACATACACATACACAACTTGAAAGTAATAGGAAGTGACTGTAAGCAGACAGAAACTTACGGTGAGTTTACCCTTGAAAGATGACAGCAGTAGTGGGTTAGAATTGTGAGTTTGTGGTTCTTCTTTCCTGAAGGTGCTCCCCAAACCTAGAATTCCTGTGGCATATACAACAGTGCTACTGGCTCAAGGTAGCACAGAATGTGGAATAATAGGGGTGGGAGCCCTGGAAGTAAGAGAGTAACAGAAGGGATGGGCTTCAAAATCTGTGTATAGACTGTGCCCCAAATCCTGGCTGACCACTATACTACACACAAATGCGGAGACCCTGTGGCCCAGTAGAAAAAGAAATGCAGGCAAAAAGAATAGAGTAGTCATCCACTAAATGAAAGAACTGTACTGGGTGATGTTTGTGAGTTGGTTGCTGTATAGACTCAATCCATTAAAAAGCAGGTGGCAGAAATCTGAAAACATTAATGTAACATATCAGAACAAAAGACACCAAATAGCCAAAGCAATCCTGAACAGAAATAAATAAAGCCAGAGGCATAACGTGACCTGACTTCAAATTTTACTACAAAGCTATAGTAACCCAAACAGCATAGTACTGGCATATAAATAGATACTCAGACCTATAGAACAGAAAAGAGAACCCAGAAATCAACATACAGACTTACAGCTGACTGATCTGTGACAAAGGCAACAAGAACACACATGGGGAAAAGACTGCCTTTTCAATAAACGGTGCTGGGAAAATTGGACATCCATAAGCAGAAGAATGAAACCAGACCCGCACCTCTCACCATATACCAAAATCAGCTCAAAGTAGACTACAGACTTAAGTATAAGACCTGAAACTATAAAACTGTTAACAGAAAACATAGGGGAAACCCTTCAGGAAGTAGGACTGGGCAAAGACTTTATGAATAAGACACCAAAAGCACAAGCCGTGAAAGAAAAAATAAATAAAAAGGATTATATCAAAGGAAAGAGCTTCTGCTCAGCAAAGAAAACAATCAACAGAGTGAAACAACAACCTACAGGATGGCAGAAAATATCTATAAACTAAACATCTGACAAGGGATTAATATCCAGAATATACAAGGAACTCAAGCAACTATATAGTAAAAAAAAAATAACCTAATTAAAAAATAGGCAAAGGAGCTGAAGATACATTTTTAGAAGGAAGACATATAAATGGCAAACAGGGCTTTTTAAAAAATGCTCTACATTGCTAGTCATCAGGGAAATGCAAATCAGAACTACATCTCACCCCAGTTAGACTGGCCATAAACAAAAAGATTGAATACCAAATGCTGGCAAGGATGTGGAGAGAGGGGGACCGTTACACACTGTTGGTTAGGCTGTAAATTAGTACATCCAGTATGGAAAATAGTATGGAGGTTTCTCAAACAACTACACATAGACCTACCATATGATCCAGCAATCCTCCTTCTAGATATATACCCAAAGGAATAGAAATCATCACGTGGAAGGGATACAAGCACTCCCATGTTCATCACAGCTCCATTTACAATAGATGAGATACGGAACCAACGTAAATGTCCATCAACATATGACTGGATAAGGAAAATGTGGTATATCTACACTATGGAATATTAGTTGGCCATAAAAAAGAATTAAATACTCCCATTCACAGCAACATGGATGACCTTGGAGAAAATTATGTTTAGTGAAATATGCCAGGCACAGAGGGAAAAATACCACATGTCCCCACTCATAAGTGGAAGCTAAGAGAGAAAGAATGAAAGAAAGAAAGACCACAGTGATGAGTTGGTCATGCAGAGGGAGAGAGCGTACCTAGGGCTGCTGGGGTGAGAGGAAGGGAAAGGAGATCAGGGAGAGGTTGTGTGGGTGGCAAAGGGAATAACTGCAATCTGTGGTGATGTGCATGCTGATAGTATTTGATCTGATCATGACATCCTGGGCACAGGTGGTGATGGTCAGCTTTGTACCCCATGAATATGCATAATTAATTTTTTTAAAAAAGAAATATGTTGGCCAGTACTAGACCTTTAAAGAGGAAAACATTATACTAGGCCTTCCTGTCAATACATATGAATTAGCAACCCAAATTTCAGCCCGATGCTTAAAGCTGCATGACCATTAATTCCTCTGTGCCCTTCCAGATAACAGTAGTTATCAATATAGCTGCCTTCTGAATCCAGCGTTGTCATGAAGGAGTACTTTCTCTTTTACTGCTTTCTTTTAGATCCTATCCCTTCCTCAGGGATAAATTGGGATAATCAAAAAAAAGTGGAGTATATTTTAAGGGAGATGTTGAACACACAATGCCTTAGCCAGCTCCAGTATGGTGATATGCCCAAAAAAGCCATCATAGCATTATTTCTCCCACTTAGAGTATGTTCCAAAGACTGTCCAAGCTTTCCACTTAATGTCCCCAGGGAAACAATGATCATGTTCCACCCATGGTGAGGATGTCAGAGATGTGGTATTTTAACCAGCTCACAACTGTCAATAGCTCCCACAGACAAAACCAAAGTTGATATATAGTTTATCTGTGTCTTTGTGAAAATACCTCAGAAAACGCTCTAGGTTCTACCATCTATCCTTTATTCTTCCTTACTCATTCACTAAATCTATTTTTCTTGCTCTGCTGTTATGGTGTCCATACTGTTGCCTGGTAACTTGTTTCTCACTTTCTACACAGTCTGTGCCAGTTGGACTGTCCACTTCAGTTCTCAATTCGAGTTTCACTCCTGGGCATTTTCTCACAGATCTTTCTTGTCTCCACATTCTGAAGCCCACAATTTAGTCATTCTCCGCCCAGCTCAGACATCAAGAATTTCAGCCTGAGTTTGAGACACGGGCCCTCAATTTGCATAGAGAGAAAGAAATCATGATACAGACACCTAAATAAGTAAGCTCTTTAAAAGAATCCTACGAACAGGGACATGAGCTTTAGATAGGCAATGTTCAATTCCATCTGAGGGAAATAGCTCACATTTATAGTGCTTAATCATATGATGGACTCGCATATGTATTACTTCATTTGATTTTCACAATAAACCATTAAGGTAAGTATTTATTCATTAAACAAATATTGAGAACCTGGTATAGGCTAGGCAGTATTTGGCAATTTCACAGTGAATCAAATAGTCAAAAGTCCCCACCTTCCTAAAGCTTTCATTCAACTGGGAGGAAAGCAGACCAGATATAAATAAATTAGAATATAATAGATGCAATAGGGAAGAATAAAGCTGGGAACGAGATATCCAATGTTAAAAAGAATTGTCAGAAAAGGCATCTCTGAGAAGGTCTCATTTGAGCAAGAAGAAGCTCATGCAACAATTCAGGTGGTAGATGATGGTGGCTCACACTAAGTTGGTAACAACAGAGGTAGTGAGAACAGGTAAGATTTGGGGATGTTTTGATGCTAGTGCCAACAGAATTTGTTAGTGGATTAAATTTGGAAGCATAAGTCATTTCCTGAGCAGCTAAAGGTATGCTTGTTATCCCCATTTTGTAGCAAAGGAAGGACATGAAGGCTCAGAAAGGTCAAGTGACTTTTTTGAGGTCAATCAGCTAGAACAAGCTGCAATAAAATTGTAAATTAATGTCTTCCAGCCCGTGCTAGAAGACTTCATGGTGGAAATGATATTTAGTTAGCTTTTGAAAAAATATATATGATGTTTATTGGTAGAGAGTTGTGAGGGCATACTAGGCTAAGAGCATAGCCTCAATGAAGCCATAGCTGGGCTTATAAACTGCTAATGGCATTTCTACTAGATGGGAAGACCGAACCATAGGGAGACCCCGAGGATAAATGCTAAAGCTGTCAAAGCAGAGGAAGGGAAAGATGAATGACTCAGAATAGACAACCACTATGGAAAACAGTATGGAGGTTTTTCAAACAACTACATATAGATCTTCCATACGATCCAGCAATCCCACTTCTGAGTATATACCCAGAGGAATGGAAATCATCATGTCAAAGGGATACCGGCACTCCCATGTTCATGGCAGCTCTGTTTACAATAGCCAAGATGTGGAACCAACCTAAATGCCCCTCAATGGATGACTGGATAAGGAAACTGTGGTATATATGCACCATGGAATACTACTCTGCCATAAAAAAGAATGAATTTCTCCCATTTGCAACAACATGGATGAGCCTGGAGAAACTTATGTTGAGTGAAATAAGCACAGCACAGAGGGATAAATACCGCATATTCACACTCATAACTGGGAGCTAAGAGAGAAAGAAGGAAGGAAGGAAAGACCACAGTGTTGCGTTGGACTTGCAGAGGGAGAGAACAGACCTAGGGATACAAAGTGGGGTGGGGGAAAGGGAGAGGGGGAGGGAGGGTGGGCATAATTGGGTAGGGGACATGGGGTACAAACACGATTTATGGTAATGGGCATGCTGCCAATATGGATCTGGCCTTCACCTCTTCGGCTCGAGGAGTGATAATCAGCTCTGTATCCCATGAATATTCATAACCAATAAAAATAGAAGATTGTCATTATGCTGACGTTCTCCCTCCTTCTTCCCCAGACTGACACATGTCGTAGTTTCACTGCCCTGTTCACACCTGCCCCCAGGATAAGAATGGATCAGAGCTTCTCTCTCACCTGTTCATCTTGAGTGGTGGTTCTCTAGGCCTGATCTATTCTCCTCAGGCAGAAGCCCATGTGGCAGCACTGCAATGACCAAGAGATGACAAGATGTTTCCAAGGACCCTCCAAAGGGAAATGTGAAAACAGCTTTCATTCACCACATTGGTGGTGGAGCTAAACTCTTGCAACCTACTGATTGAAGTTCTAAAGTTACCCAGGAGGAAACATTTATAGATCAGATTTTAAAAAATTAAACAATGAGGCTGTAGGAAACTGCACTACTAAAGCCCAGAGAAACAACATGGAACAGCAGTGCTTTACCACCTCCCGTGACTCAGAGGGTCAGGCCACACCCTTTACCTGGATCACCAGGCCCTCCAGGCCAGCCTCTCTAGACCCCAGTCTCCTGCCCTCTGTTCCAGGGCCCTGAGCTATTCTGTTCCTTTTTTCTCACCTGAACTTTTGCTTGTGTTGATCCTGCTGCTTGGAGTAAACTGCCTCTCTGACCCTACCCAGCCCCACTCCCCCAGCCTACTGAATTCCTCCTCATAGATAAGATCAAAGTGAAAACACTCTCTCCTCCTCCAGGAAATCTTCCTTAACCACTGCCCACCCGAGCCCAAGGATGACGTGATACATTATATGCGCCTGCAGTTGCCTGTATTTTTCCTTCTCAGTGCAATTGTAATCACTAGCTCAACTTCTCACAACAAATTGTCAGCTCTGTGAGGTCAGGCACACTTTACATCTTGGTCAGCACTCTATTCCAGAGCCTAGACAGACGTGTGGCACACAGCAACCAGTTCTTTAAATCGGGCTGTAAAGTATGAATGAGGGCAAGAGCAAGTGTCTCAGCATCTGAATGCTGCTCCTAACTCCCCTCTGTGGTCAGGTCTATAAGGGCAGAGGGAGGGCAGAAGAGTGGGACTGCACAGAACCCATCCAAATTCAGATGGCCTCTGGCCAAGCTGGCCCCGCCCTCTCCTTAAACCCCCCTAACCCCTCATCTGTATGAAATTCACCTCCACTCGTATATGGGGCTCTTTGGAATCCATGACCTTGGCAAGGTTGTCTGTGCCTTTCTTTCCTCATGTGTGAAATGGCGAATAACAATACCCACTGGACAGCTCAGTTGTGTGGATTCAAGAGGTTAATAGCTGAAATGTGCATAGCACCATGCCTGACACAGAGCAGGCATTCAGCACATTAGGATTTATTATTTGTGTATTTGCTGTTTGTGAGTCTCACCCAGTAAACTAACCTGTGAGCTCCGGAAAGACCTAGTCTGTGCTGGTATTTTCTTTTTTTTTTTTTGTCGTTTTTTTTTCTTTTTTTTCGTGACCGGCACTCAGCCAGTGAGTGCACCGTTCATTCCTATATAGGATCCGAACCCGTGGCGGGAGCGTTGCCGCGCTCCCAGAGCAGCACTCTACCCAGTGCGCCACGGGCTCGGCCCAGTGTGCTGGTATTTTCAACACAATGCCTGGGTCCACTACCCCGCCCTTCTACTCTGTGCCTAAACCACCTTACTAGTGGAATCCACTGTCCCCCCACTTCTCACCTGTTCCCATGCAGCCAAGCTCAGCTGGACACAACACACAACCCTGCCCCAGGGTCTTATTTAGATTCATGACCCCTGAAACTCCCATGGGCATTTTATTCTCTTTAAGGATCTTCCTACAATTTCTGATCCAATCGTGCTTTTTCTCTCCAAGCTGAATTTTTCTCACTTTCCCCCCATCCTTCCCCACCTCCCACCTCATTGAACTATGTGATAAACTGATGCTTGTATGCATGTGCATATGTGTGAACATGTGTGTGCACAAGTATATGATCTTTGAGGACATACTGCATAGTGAGAGGGATATTCACAGGCTACGTGGTGTCACCTGCTGTCAAGAAGAGCCTGTACAATTCCGTAAGATTTTTTATGGAGAGATGGTTTTACCAAATTTCTTGTCTGTCTTAAAAAAAAGCTTCAGTTGTCCCTGATGTGCTGGGAAGACTCTGGGAAGTGGTTCAGGAATGTCTCTCTGTAGTAGACAGAGCTTGTGACAAACTGGCTCATGACGCTGTGCTTTTACAATGCATTCGTTAATGCAGAATGTGTTGAGTGAAAGTTGTGGAAGCATTTTAATGTTATGTTTTGTTTTGTTTTTACTACATTCAGAAACACATCTCTGGTGTATATGGGTTTTCTCTCATCATTAGAGTCTTGGGCAGTTATAACTATTATTATTGTTGTTTTTTATTGATATATATTTACATATCTTAAAATGTACCCTTTAAAAGTGTCCAGTACAGGGGTTTTTAGTATAGTCACACTTTTGGGCAAACATCTTCACTACCTAAGTCCACAATATTTCCATCACCCCAACAAAAAACCCAGGTCCTATTAGCAATCACTCCAAATGTCCCCCTCCCCACCATCTGCTCACTCCCTGCATTCATGCGATCTACTTAAGTAGTAGCTAAGTAGTTCAGTAGTTAAGTTTCGGGGGAGTAAAATGTTGTATATATTATATGTGGACTTTTAACTGCATGGGGAGTTGGCACCACTAACGCCAGTGTTGTCGAAGGCTCAACTGTACTTTTTTTCTCTAAGGATTTGCCTATTCTGGACATTTCATATAAATGGAATCATGGGACATGTGGCTTTTTACATCTTGTTTCTTAACTTAAGCATAATGTTGTCAGAGTTTATCCATGCTGTAGCATGTCTCAGCACTTTATTCCTTTATATAGCTACATTATTCATGACAGTCAAAAAGTAGAAACAGTTTACAAAACATACGTTTTCAATTCTTTTGAGAATGGAATTGCTGGGTCATATGAGAACTCATGCTTAAGTACTTGAGGAAATGCCAACCTGTGTTCCCCGGTAGCGTCATTATTTTATGTTCTCAGCAACGTATGAGATCTCCATTTTCTTCATATCCTCACTAACACTTGTTTTCTTTTTCTTTCTTAATGTATTTTTTATTTTCTTTCTCTCTCTCTTTTTTTTTGATCATAGCCATCTTAGTGGATGTGAAGCAGTATTGCATTGGGTAATAAACATTTGCATTTCTCAGAAGACTCATTATGTTGAGCTTTTTATGTGCTTGGTCATTTCTTTACATTATATGAATAAATGTCTATTCAAATATTTTTGCCCAATTTTAATTTTTTTGCATTTAAATTGTTGAGTTTTATTTTTATTTCATTTATTTAGTTACTTAGTAATTTTAGTTTTGGCTTTTATTAGATTGCAAGTGATTAAATGTTTTTTACACTTGAAAACACCATTTGTTTACAATTTTCTGCTATCCAGGACTTGCAAAGTAATAGACAGAACTCATAAAGAAGAGTAGATTTGCATGAATAAGAGCTTTTCTTTTTTTCTATAAGCAGAGTGATAACGAAGGACCGTTAGGAAAAGTACACAGACCATAGATTTTTTCATGTAGATGTTGTGTTGGTCATCCAATATGAAAGTATATTTCAAAAACTACCTGGGACATCAAGAAAGCCTTTAGTTATAAAGCATTAGTGTTCTGCACCCTTCAGTCTCAATTCCTTTGTCCCTATCCCTTGTCTTCCCCCTTACCTGTGTTTCCTTCTGGCTCCCTCTCCCAGACTTTTTCAAAATGAAAAAACACAGGGGTGAAGTTCTTTCCAGGTGTCCTCCACCATCAGGGAGGTCTGAAAGCGCTTGCTGAAAGTTTAATAGTTTTCACAGCAGCATAGGCTCTATTCTGGATTTTTTTAAAGATTTGCCCTCATAATAATTATTGGGGTTTTTAAAATATTTTTTTTATTTTTGCCCAGCATTTTTTTAATATTATCAATACACAATGTGGTATTTCTCTTTCTGTGCCTGAGATATTTCACTAAATACATTTTTTTCTAAGTCCATCCATGTTGCTGCAAATGGTAATATTTCATTCTTTTTTTAAAAAAATTTTATTTTGTCGATATACATTGTGGGTGATTATTGCTCCCCATCAACAAAACCTCCCTCCCTCCTCCCTCCCCCCCTCCCCCCCAACAATGTCTTTTCTATTTGCTTGTCGTGTCAACTTCAAGTAATTGTGGTTGTTATAACTTCTCCCCCTCCCCTGGTTTGGTGTGTGTGTGTGTGTGTGTTTGTGTGTGTGTGTGTGTGTGAATTTATATATGAATTTTTAGCTCCCACCAATAAGTGAGAACATGTGGTATTTCTCTTTCTGTGCCTGACTTGTTTCACTTAATATAATTCTCTCAAGGTCCATCCTTGTTGTTGCAAATGGCAGTATTTCATTCGTTTTTATAGCTGAGTAGTATTCCATTGTGTAGATGTACCACATTTTCCATATCCACTCATCTGATGATGGACATTTGGGCTGGTTCCAACTCTTGGCTATTGTAAAGAGTGCTGCGATGAACATTGGGGAACAGGTATACCTTCGACTTGATGATTTCCATTCCTCTGGGTATATTCCCAACAGTGGGATAGCTGGGTCATATGGTAGATCTATCTGCAATTGTTTGAGGAACCTCCAAACAATTTTCCATAAAGGCTGCACCATTTTGCAGTCCCACTAACAGTGTAGGAGGGTACCTTTTTCTCTGCAACTTTGTCAGCATTTACCAATCTCAGTCTTTTGATTTTAGCCATCCTAACTGGAGTGAGATGGTATCTCAGTGTGGTTTTGATTTGTATTTCCCAAATGCTGAGTGATTCTGAGAATCTTTTCATATGTCTACTGACCATTTATATATCTTCCTTTGAGAAATATCTATTCAGCTCCTTTGCCCAATTTTAAATTGGATTACTTGGGTTTTTTTTGCTGTAAAGTTGCTTGACTTCCTTGTATATTCTGGATATTAACCCTTTGTCTGATGTATCTTTTGCAAATATTTCCTCCTACTCTGCTGGTTGTCTTTTAACTCTGTTAGCTGTTTCTTTTGCTGGGCAGAAGCTTTTTACTTTGATATAATTGATTTGTTTATTTTTCCTTTGGTTTATCATGCTTTTGAGGTTATATTCTTGATGTCTGTGCACAATCCTACTTCCTGGAGAGTTTCCCCTATGTTTTCTTTAAGGAGTTTTATTGTTTCAGGGTGTATATTTAATTCTTTAATCCATTTTGAGTTGATTTTGGTATATGATGAGAGCTATGGTCTAGTTTCATTCTCCAGCATGTGGATATCCAATTTTCCCAGCACCATTTGCTGAAGAGGTATTCTCTTCCCCAGTGTGTAGACTTGGTGCTTTCATCAAAGATCAGATGCTGTAGGTGCATGGGTTGATATCTAGATTCTCTATTCTATTCCATTGATCTGTGGGTCTGTTTTTATGCCAGCACCATACTGTTTTGGTTATTATAGCTTTGTAGTACAGTTTAAAGTCAAGTGGTATTATGCCTCCAGCTTCATTTTTTTTTTTTTTTTTGCTCAGAATCACTTTGGCTATTTGTGGTCTTTTGTTATTCCATATAAATGTTAGGATAGTTTTTTTTCCAATTCAGAGGAAAATGTCATTGGAATTTTTATGTGGATTGCATTGAATTGTAGATCACTTTGGGTAGTATAGACATTTTCACAATGTTAATTCTTCCAGTCCAAGTGCATAGGATAACTTTCCATCTTCTAGTGTCCTCTTTAATTTCTCTCAGCAGTGGTTTGTAGTTCTCATTATGGAGATTTTTCACATCCTTGGTTAACTTTATTCATAAGTAATTTATTTTATTTTTATTTTTTTGGTGGCTATTGTAAATGGGCTAGCTTTCTGGGTTTCTTTTTCTGCATATTCACTGCTGGAGTATATAAATGCTATTGAATTTTTTGTTTTGTTTTTTGTTTGTTTGTTTGTTTGTTTTTGTATCCTGCAATTTTGCTGAAATCATTTATCAACTCTAAGAGTTTTTTTGTGGAGGCTTTAGGCTGTTTGATTTATAGGATCATGTCATCTGCGAACAGAGACAGTTTGGCTTCCTCTTTTCCCATCTGGGTGCCCTTTATGTCCTTCTCTTCTCTGATTGCTCTGGCTAGTACTTCCAACACTATGTTGCATAGGAGTGGTGAAAGTGGGCATCCTTGTCTAGTTCCTGTTCAGGATCATATTGGCAGTGGGCTTATCATATATGGCTTTATTTATGTTCAGATACTTTCTTTCTATACCTGACTTGTAGAGAGTCTTTATCATGAACGAATGTTGAATTTTGTCAAATGCTTCTCTGGCATATATAGAGATGATCATATGGAATTTGTCTTTGATTTTATTGATGTGCTGTATCACATTTATTGCTTTGCATATGTTGAACCAACCTCGCATCCCTGGGATGTATCCCACTTGATCATGGTATAGAATTTTCTGCATGTGTTGCTGTATTCTCATAGCTAGTATTTTACTGAGGATTTTTGCATCTATATTTATCAAGAACATTGTCCTGTGGCTTTCTCTTTTAGTTGTATCTTTGGTTTTGGTATCAGGGTGATGTTTGCTTCACAGAATGAGTTTGGGAGAATGGCCTCTGTTTCAATATTTGGAATAGTTTGTAGAGAACTGGTATCCATTCCTCTTTGAAGGTTCGGTAGAAATGGGCTTTTCATTGCTGGGAGCCTTCTGATAACAGCTTCAATCTTTTATTATTATTGGTCTGTTCAGATTTTCTACATCATCTTGGATCAGTTTTGGTAGTTTGTGTGTGTCCAGAAATGTATCCATTAACTCCAGATTTTCAAATTTCTTGGCATATAGTTGTTTATAGTAGTCTCTAATGAGTTCTTGTATTTGTCAGGTATCAGTTGTAATATCACCTTTTCATTCCTAATTTTTGTTGTTTGGGTCTTCTCTCTTCATTTTTTAATTAGCCTTGATAATGGTTTGTCAGTTTTATTTATCTTTTCAAAAAACCAACTTTTGGATTCAGTGATCTTTTGTATTGTTTTGGGGGTTTCTATTTCATTAAATTCTGCTCAGATCTTGATTCTTTCTGTCTGTCTGTTAACTTTGGGTTTAGATTGTTCTTGTTTTTCTAGTTCTTTAAGGTGAAGTGTTAGGTTGTTTACTTGCCATCTTTCCACTCTTCTGAAGTAAGCATTTAATGCGATAAATTTCCCCCTTAGTACTGCTTTTGCAGTATCCCACAGGTTTTTGAATGATGTGTCACTAATTTCATTAGTTTCAATAATTTTTTATTACCTTTTTAATTTCTTTTTGGACTCATATGTCATTAAGTAGAATGCTGTTTAATTTCCAGGTGTTTGTATAGTTTCCAGAGTTTTGTTTGTTATTGAATTCTAATTTTAATCCATTGTGATCTGAAAAAATACATGGAATAATTCCATTTTTTTTTTGAATTTGTTGAGACTTGTTTTGTGATGTAATAGGTGATCTATCCTGGAGAATGTTCCATGTGCTGATAAGAATGAATATTCTGAAGTTGTTGGATGCAGTCTTCTATAGATATCTGCCAAGTCCTACTGGTCCAAAGTGTTGTTTAGATCTTGTGTTTGTCTACTGATTCTTTGCCTAGGTGATCTGTCCAATATTGAGAGGGTGTGTTCAGGTATCCTGCTATTATGTTATTAGTGTCTATCTCATTCTTTAGGTCTAATAGTGTTTGCTTTATAAATCTGGCTGCTCCGACATTGGGTGTATATATATTTATGATTCTTATGTCTTCTTGATGGATAAATCCTTTTATGATAATATAGTGGCCTTCTTTATTTCTTTCTTTGGTTTTTGATGTAATGTTTATTTTATCATATATAAGATTAGGTACTCCAGGTCGTTTTTCATTTCTATTGGCACGGTATATCTGTTTCCTTCCTTTCACTCTAAGTCTATGTGTGTCTTTACAGGTGAGGTGAGTCTCTTGAAGGCAGCATAAAGTTGGGACCACCTTTTAAATCCCGTCAGTCAGTCTGTGTCTTTTGAGTGGGGAGTTTGGTCCTTTTACATTAAGATTTATTATTGAAAGGGGTTGATTAACTCCTCCCATTTTATTGATGTTTGTTCAGATGTCTTAAGTATCTTTTGTTTCTTTCTTTCTGATTTACTGTTTGTCCTCTATATTTGTTGATTTCTTAGGGTGGTAGGTAACAGTTTTTTCTCTCTATTGTTAGCATTTTTGTTTTACTAGTGGATTTCGCATTTTCTTGATTATTTATAGCAGTGGTGGTTGTTTTTCTGGTACCAAACCCAGTACTCCCTTGAGAATTTCTTATGAGGCTCATACTGTGTTAGTGAACTCCCACAGTTTTTGTTTGTCTAAGAAATATACTATTTGTCCTTGATTTCAGAAGGATAATCTTGCTGAGTAATGTATTCTTGGATGGTGTTTTAGTCTGTTTTGTGTGGCTATAACAGAAATACCTGAGACTGGGTAATTTAAAAGGAAAAGATGTTTATTTGACTTATGATTCTGGGACAGCTGCATCTGGCATGGGCCTCAGGCTGCTTCTACTCATGGCGGAAAGTGGCAGGCAGCCGGCGGGTACAAGCAGATCACATGGCAAGAGGAAGCAAGAGAGAGAGAGAGGAGGTGCCAGGGTCTTTTTAAGTAACAGAGTGAGAACTCACTCATTAATCCCCCCTCCCCCAGGAAGAGCATTAATCCATTCATGAGGGACCCGCCCCCATGATTCAATCAGTTTCCAACACTGGCATATTGGGGATCAAATTTCCACATGAGTTTTGGAGGGGACAACACATCCAAACTCCATCCACTGGCAATTTTTGTCTTTTAGTATTTTGAATATATCATCCTATTCTTTTCTGGCTTTTAGAGTTTGTGATGAAAAGTCTGATGTTAGTCTGATTGGGGTTCCCTTATAAGTGACCTGATGCTTCTCTCTTGCAGCTTTAAAGGATTCTCTCTTTGTGAGTTTTGCCAATTTGACTATAACATGTCTTGGAGAGGACCTTTTTGGTTTGAATATGTTTGGGGATCTTTGAGCCTCCTGAATCTGAAGATCTGTGTCTTTTCCTATACCTGGGAAGTTTTCTGCCATTATTCCATTGAATATGTTTTCAATGCAATTTCCTTTTCCTCCCCTTCTGGCATACCCATGATTTGGATATTTGAGCACTTAAGGTTTTCTGTTACCTCTCTTAGATTTTCTTCAATGTTTTTAATTCTTTTTTCTTTCTTTCTTTCTTTTTTATCTTTCTTTTTTTTTTTTTTGACCGCCTGTATTATTTAAAAGAGCCCATTCTTCAAGGTCAGAAATTCTGTCTTCTGCTTGTTCTGGCCTGTTGGTTACACTCTCTGTTGTATTTTTTATTTCATTGAATGAATTCTTCAGTTCCACAAGCTCTGCCACATTCTTTTTCAGGGCATTGATCTCTTTGTACATTTCTTCTTTCAGGTCCTGTATACTTTTTCTCATTTCATTGTGCTGTCTAACTGAGTTTTCTTGTATCTCATTTAGTTTCCTTAGAATTGTTGCCCTAAATTCCTTGTCAGTCATTTCAGGGACTTCTTGTTCTATAGGATCTAGAGCTTGAGAGATATTATTGCCCTTTGGTGGTGTGGTACTTTCTTGATTTTTCACATTTCTGGTATCTCTCCTTTGTTGTTCAGTCATTGTGGCAGGGGATTTCATGGTCCACTCGTTCGACCCTAATGTTTGGCTAGGATCCTGCAGGGACTGCCCATTTGGCATGGCTGCCTCAGTGCCTGTGGGCTGGAGGCTTGGGCCTCTCAGGGCTGTGGGAACTGGCCTGGACTGGGAATCCCACAGCGGGGCCTACCTGTTCTCACTTGGGTGGCTCAGGGCTCTGTGGGCCTGGCGGCTTTAGGACCTCTCTGGGCAGCGTGCACTGGCTGGCATGGGAGTCCTGCGGTGGCACCTACATGCACCGGTGCAGGTGCCTTGGGGTGAGTGGGACCGGAAGCTCTCAGGCCTCTCTGGGGGCCTCTCACTGGGTGGTGCACATGGGCCTGGGCTGAGATTCCTGTGGTGGTGCCTACCTGCTCTGGTGCAGAAACCTTGGGGTGCGTGAGCCCGGCAGCTCTCAGGCCTCTCTGGGGGCCTCTCTCTGGGTGGTGTGCACTGGCCTGGGCTGGGATTCCCGTGACAATGCCTACCTTCTCCAGTGCCAGTGCTTTGGGCCACATGGGCCCGGCAGCTCTTGGGCCTCCCTTGAGGCCTCTGTCTGGGTGACATGCACTGGCCTTTGCTGGTATTCCCAGGGCATCACCTACCTGCTCTGGCACAGGTACCTTGAGGTGCATGGGCCCGGCAACTGTTCGGCCTCTCTCTGTTCATTTTTTTCAGTGGTAGTAGTTTACTGAATAGATGTACCACAGTGCGTTTATTCGTCCTACCGTTAAAGGACATCTAGGTTGTTTCCCAGTTTTTCCTATTAAAAATAAAGCTGCTATGACAATCCTGTGCAGATGTCTGTGTAAAAATAAGTTTCATATCCCTGGGATAAATGCCCAAGAATGAAATTGCTAGGTCATATTCTACGTCCATTTTTAGTTTTCAAAGGAATTGAAAAACTATTTTCTAGAGTGACTGTTCTGTTTTACATTCCCACCAGCAATGTATGAGTGATCCAGTAAATCTGCATCTTTGCTTGCATTTGGTATTGTTACTATTTTCTATTTTAGCTTTTCTAATAGGTATATGATAACAATTAATTGTGGTTTTAATTTGCATTTCCCTAATGAGAGCTCTTTACATATTCAAGACACTGGACTTTTGTGGAATATGTGGTTTGCATATATTTTCATTCTCTTAACAGGATCTTTCACAGATCAAAAGTTGATAATATTAATGAAGTTCACTTTTTTCTTTTATAGATTGTGATTTTACTGCCATGTTTAGATCTCTTCACCACATCTTACTTCTTGAATATTTTTACGGTGATCTGTTCTAAAAGTTGTATAGTTTTGCATTTTACACTTAAGTCCATCACCAATTTGACATAAATGTGTATAAGGTATAAAGTTTAGAAGGAGGTTCATTTTTTTCCTGACGTACGTACAATTCTTCCAGCACTATTAGTTGAAAATGCTGTCTTTCCTCCATTGCACTGATTTTGCTTCTTTGTCAAAAATTAATTGTACCCAGGACAGCCAACACAATCTTGAAACAGAACAAACTGAGAAGACTGACACGTCCTGATTTCAAAACTTATTACAAAGCAACTGTAGTCAAGACAGCATAGTAGTGGTACGAGGGTAGATTTATAGATCAATGAAATACAATACTCTCGTCTCTGTGGACAACTGATTTTAACAAGGATGTCAACAACACCCACTGGGAGAAATAATAATCTTTTCAACAAATGGTGCTAGGACAACTGGATAGCCACATGCAAAAGAATAAAGTTGGATCCTTACCTCACTCCATATACAAAACTTAACTCAAAATGAATAAAGGACCTAAATGTTAGAGGTATTATTATAAAACTCCTTTAAGAAAATGTAGGTGTAAACCTTCATGACCTTGGATTTGGCAAAGAATTCCTAGGTATGACACAAAAAGCATTAACAACAAGAGATAAAATAGATAAATTGGACCTCACGAAAATTAAAATCTTTTGTGATTCAAAGGATTCCATAAGGAAAGTAAAAAGACAAGCCACAGAATGGGAGAAGACATTTTCCAATTTTATATATACTATCATACATATAGAATCCTTACAAGCCAATAATTAAAAAAACAGTAATCCAGTTTAAAAATGGCAAATCATCTAAATAGACATTTCTCCAAGATAGACATACAAACGGCCAATAATCAGAAGAGAAGATGTTTGGCCTTGTTAGTCATCAAGTAAATGCACATCAAAACCACATTGAAATACCACCTCAAATTCAATAGGAAAGCTAGAATCAAAATATCTGATAACAAACATTAGCAAGGATGTGGAGAAATTATACCACTCATAGCCTACTCACAGCAATGCAAAACATTGCAGCTGCTTTGGAAAACAGATTGACAGTTCCTCAAATGTAGAGTTACCGTATGGCCTACCGATTTCATTCCTAGTATACACCCAAGATAAATTAAAAATATGTCCCCCAGAAACTTGTACATGAATGTTTATAGTAGAATTATTCATAATAGCCAAAAAGTAGAAACAACTCAAATATCTACCACATGATGAATAGATACACAAAATGTGGCACATCCATATAATGAAACATTATTTGGCCATAAAAAGAAATGATGTACTGATACACGTAACAACATGGATGAACCTTGAAAACATACACTAAGTGAAAGAAACCTATCACAAAGACCACATATTATATAATTCCATTCACATAAAATCCAGAAAAGGGAAATGAATACAGACAGATAGTAGTGGTGTATTAGGGATGGGGATTGGGGATTGGGAGATGGGGGGTGACAACTAAAGGGCACAAGGATTTGGAGTTTTTTTAGGTAATGAAAGTGTTCATCAGTTAAGAATGGTGATGGTTACTCATATCTGTGAATATACAAAAACCAGTGAATTATACATGTCAAAATGTGAATTGTATGGTATGTGAAGTATATCACAGTAAAGTTGTTATAATTAAAATTAATTGAATATATTTGTGTGGATCAATTTCTAGATTCTCTATTTTGTTTCATTGGCCTATGTGTCTATTATTCCTCCAGTACAAAAGTACTTCAATGAGTTCAAAGAAAAATAGAATTAAAAGATAATATATAACACCAAGGGCAGTGGTTCAGATCCCTGTATCGACCAGTTGTCAAAAAAAAAAAAAAAAAAAGATAATATAAATCTTTCTTTGAACCTTTTGAAGGACCCTCATATAAACAATCTCAAACACTGTCCACAGCTATCCTTTACCTTTGTAGTCAATGAGGTACGTATGCCCGGAGCATTTCCCCTCCAATTTTCCTCTTTCTGTGCTACATACTTGCTTTCACACTCATTTCGTATTCCTGGCCTGTATCAACCATTTCTTATTAATCAACAACACACACACACAGCGCCAACCTCTGTGGAAGGAGTTCACTAAACATAGAAGATAAAACATAAATCATTGATATGTTAAATTCCTTATCTTATAAATACAAAACCGGTGTCATGCCTGAGTCTGGTTTTGGTGCTTGCTTTGACTCTTCAGACTTGAGGTAGGTGCCTGTGCAGGAGCAGATACAAGCCCATGTGTGAAAAAAACTGTTCTAACACAGAGCTTTCCCAGCCGTGCTCAGGGCGAACCCAATGGTTCTTGTGGTGGGGTGTCAGAGCACACTGCTCCAAGGAGGAAGAAAGGACACTGGGTGGACAGGACTCTGGGATTACAGTCCTCACTTCAACCAGACTGCTCTACCTTCCTATGTTCATGGATTGCATTCCTGTGCATAGCTTGAGATGGAGTAAGAGGTTCCATGTCTAAAATGTGGCAACCATAGATGACTAGTTAGATATGGGATGTATTGTGGAATCCTGTCATCTACTACTCGTGTCCAATATTGTCTTCAGCCCACTGCTTCACTAACTCTAGATACTACAAAGCTACTCCTTGCCCACCCAACCCCTTGCAACAACTGATCTTTTTGCGGTCTGTATAGTTTTTCCTTTTCAGAATGTCAAATGAATAAGATTATACACTATGTAGCCTTTTCGGACTGACTTCGTTCACTTAGTAACAGGCATTTAAGATTCATCCATATCTTTGTGTGTCTTGATCATTCCTTTTTGTTGATCAATAGTGTTCTATTGCATAGTTGTACCCCAATTTGCTTATCCGTTCACCTACTGAAGAGCAACAGAGTTACTTCCAGTTGTGTCAATTATTAAATGAGCTGCCATATATATTTATGTTCAAGATTTTAGTGTGAACATAAAATTTCAAATTAGCTGGGTAAACCCCTAGGAATATGTTTGCTGGATCATGTGGTGAGACTGTGCTCGGCTTTCTAAGAAACGCACAAACTGGTTTCCAAACTGACTGTCGTATTTGCAGTCTCACCAGCAATGAATGAGACTCCTTGGTGATCCTGACTGTAGCCGTCAATGGTTATCGTCTGTTTTTGGTTTTGTTTTGGATTTTGCACTCTCTAATATGAAATTAGTACAGCTACTCCAGCTTTCTTTTATTAGTGTTAATATGGTATATTTGTTCAATCTCTTCACATTTAACCTATCTGAGACTTTGACATTTAAAATTAATTTCTTGTAGAAATGGGCATGAGTATTGTTCTTTTTATTCACTCTGACAATATATGTCTTTTAATTGGTGTATTTAGACTATTCACACTAAAGTGATTATTAAAGTAATTGCATTAATATCTACCATTTCTGTGACTGTTTTCTATTCCTTTCATATGTTCTTTGTTACATTTTCCTCTTCTTTTTCTGCCTTCTCTGACTGTAATGAGCTTTAGTGCAATTCTATTTTATCTCCTCTCAACATATAAAATATAGCTCTTTTAAAAAAATTAGTGCTTGTCATAGAGGTTACAATATACATTTGAAATAATTCCACCTTAAAATAATTCTTTACTGCTTCTTATTTAGTGTTTATATCTTATTTTTAAAAGTTTACTCAAGAAAGAAAGAATGAGCGAAAGAAACAACAATCACAGGAATACACTGAAGTTTCAAAAGGAGAGAACAAATTCGTGGTTATTAGAGGCAGGAAAGGGAGAGGGGAAGGGGCTAGTGAGGAACTGGTCAAGGGTCACAAAGAATGACTACGTTTTGTAAAGATGAGTATACTAACTCTCCCGATTTGATCATCATGTATCGTACACAGTATTGATATCCTACTCTGTACCGCACAAATGTGTATTATCAATTATGTCTCAATAAAAACAAACAAATAAAACTAAAAAGTATATTCAATTCTTCTCTCTCATTCTTGTATCATTGATTTTATTTATCTGTACATTCTAATCACCAATGTTACTATTATTAACTTAAACAGTTATCTTTTAGATCAGTTAAGAATTAAAAAAGCATTCTGTTTCACCTTCATTTATTTCTTTTCTGCTGTTCTCCATTTCCTTATGTAGATCCAAGTTCCTGACCTATATAACTTCTCAGTAATTGTTAGAAAAAATAGACAGAAAGTCAGTATAACATAAAAGTTCTAATGACTATTAAATGCAGGTAATCATTTGAAAATTTTAGAACAGCCTCTCTGGAAAATGGTATGGAGGTTCCTCAAACAATTGCAGATAGATCTACCATACGTCCCAGCTATCCCACTGTTGGGAATATACACAGAGGAATGGAAATCATCAAGTCGAATGTATACCTGTTTCCCAATGTTTATCGCAGCACTCTTTACAATAGCCAAGAGTTGGAACCAGCCCAAATGCCCATCATCAGATGAGTGGATACGGAAAATGTGGTACATCTACACAATGGAATACTACTCAGCTATAAAAACGAATGAAATATTGCCATTTGCAACAACATGGATGGACCTTGAGAGAATTATATTA
This sequence comes from Cynocephalus volans, assembly GCF_027409185.1. Taxonomy (NCBI): domain Eukaryota; kingdom Metazoa; phylum Chordata; class Mammalia; order Dermoptera; family Cynocephalidae; genus Cynocephalus; species Cynocephalus volans. The sequence goes on from NC_084478.1 coordinate 176,414,077, forward strand.
AGTGAAACAATTCAGGCACAGAAAGAGAAATACCACATGTTCTCACTTATTGGTGGGAGCTAAAAATTAATATATAAATTCACACACACACAAAAAAAAAATTGGGGGGGGGGAAGAAGATATAACAACCACAATTATTTGAAGTTGATACGACAAGCAAACAGAAAGGACATTGTTGGGGGGAGGGGGGAGGGAGAAGGGAGGGAGGTTTTGGTGATGGGGAGCAATAATCAGCCACAATGTATATCGACAAAATAAAATTTAAAAAAAAAAGATTTAAGTGATTCAACCGAGGGGTACCCCCATACGAATGTGTAAACAGTAGCCCACTGGTGAAATAAAGACCCATCTGGGGGTTGAGGGATCTTGAAAAAAAAAAAATTAAATGTTTTCCACCTAGGGTCAGGAACAAGGCAAGAATATCTGACTTCACACTTCTGCTCAACTGTCTTATTAGAGGTCCAAACTATTGCAATAGGGCAAGAGAAAGAAATAAAAGACATACAGATGCAAAAGGAAGAAATAAAAGTGCCATTATTGCAAAGAACACAATGGTCAATGTGAAAAATTCTAAGGATTCTAAGCAAAAAAATTCAAAATGATATTAAGTTAATATCCTGTGATTCTGAAATATGAGTTCCATGTAAACAAAATCAATTGTATTTCTCTATACTAAAAAGAAACACATGGAAATGTTAAAAAAGTGTGAGCGCCTTATCAATAGGATCAAAAGACATAAAATGTTTGGGAATAAATTTAATGAAAGATATGCAAGACCTTTGCACTGAAAAATAGAAAACATGGCTGAGAAAAATTAAAGAAGATCTAAATAAATGGGGGCATATTATTATGTTCATAGATTAGAAGACTCAAAATTCGTTTATTCTATTCGTTATAATTCACTGTTATCATAATTTAGTCTGCTGTTCACTTTCTCCAGCTTTTGGATTCCATTCAGCCTCTGGGAGATCCTGCGTCTTTCTGTTCCTCCTCATTTCTTACCTTCTGGCACCACAAAATGTTAAACCCATCTTGTGTTTCCTTTGCTCCGGTCCTAGAGTCAGCAAAGTCCATAAAATAAACAAGTAAATAAATTTGGACTTCCTCAGAATTAAAATGAACTGAACGAAAAGACAGGCCACAGATAGGAAAAATATATTTGCAAAGCACGTGTCAAAACATTGACTTATATCCAAAACATATAAAAACTCAAAACTGAGAAGGCGAACACCTAATTTAAAAACTGGCAAGACTTGACAGACGGTTCACAAAGAGGATGTACACGTGGCAAATGAGCACAAGGAAAGTTTACCCGAGGGAAAGACAAACACTTCCACGAGGTCCCGCAGCACATTTGTCTGAAAGACGAAACAAATATCACTGACAGTCCCACGTGTTGGGGGAGGATGCACAGGAACAGGGACACTCCTGCAGTTCTGGTCGGAAGAAAGAATTATACACTCCCTGTGGGAAACAGTGTGGCACGTTCTTATACAGCTAAACACGCTCTTACCATGTGACCCAGCGGTCCCATGCCTGGGTGCTTACTGTAGGGAAATGAAAACGCACAGCCTCAAAACAGCCCATGTGCGAGTGCATGCAGAGAGGCCTTGTTTGTGGTAGCCGAGACCTGGAGCCGCGTTCACCGGACGGCTGCATGAGCAAGCTGTAGTCATTGTATGATGGAATAGCACTCAGCTGTGACAGGGACAGCCCATGGACACAGGGGACAACTTGAGTCAAAGGTTACATGCGGTGTGATGCCATCTGCACAACATTCTAACAGAGACGAATGTATAGCAATAGAGAAGAGAGCAGTGGTTGCCAGGGGTTATGGTGGGGTGACGCTGTGACAATGAAGGGACGGCATGACGGAACTGTTCTGTATCTGGCCTGTGGTGATGTGTGTTAAAACTCACAGAACTGTACACGAAAAGCAAACAGCTGTTTTACTGTATGACAAATAATGAAAGAAACAAGGACAACTGAGAAGTGGTGCCACGGCCAGGGCAGGCAGGAGGAAAATGACTCAAGTGAGCCTGGGCAGGTGACGTCCCCAGGGCGCATTTGGCAGGCCTGAGTGTGGGTGAGATGAGGTCTTTCAGGTACAGGAGCAACATACTCAGAATGTGCCTTGGCGTGGTGGCAGGGATGGGTGGTGTTACGTCCCCAGCATCAATCTGCCCAGCTCACTAAGTTGGTAGGGGTGGACATGGGGGTCTGTAGGAGCCCAGGCAGCCGCAGTTTCTGGGGAACATGGTGGCAAATGTGTTGTCAAAGCACCCCCAGCAGGTTGGGGAAATGTTGCCTGTGGAGAAAGTATGTCGGGGTGAGATTATGCGTATGTGCGCAGGGTGACAGCAGGGACCCGTTTCCTTGGGCAGATGTGAAGCCACCAGAGTCATGTGGAGCTGGAGGGAGGGAAGGAGGGAGGCTGTCAGGAAGAGAAGAGGATGCGGGGCCAGATGCGAGGCTGTCACCTGAAGGAACAGGCACTGATGACAACGTTTCCTGGGAGGTGGGCCCTGTCGTGCACACGCTCCACATTTTCCTTCCCATGCTGTCCCCACCACAGTCCTGGGAGGTGGGACTGTCCTCATGGCAGCTTGTTCGGCCTGAACTGGAGAGGAAGGTGACGACGGTGCGTCCTGTCAGAGGCTGGGGCAGAAGGTCTGGACAGATCCTCCTCTCCTCCTCCCCTCAGGTGGCATGTGTCCCCCTGTGGATTCTCATGTCCTTCCTCTGCCTCGTGGTCCTCTACTACATCGTGGGGTCCATCTTGTTCTTGCACTCGATGGACGTGATTGCAGAACAGCGAAGGACGCACATCACAATGGCGCTGAGCTGGATGACCATTGTCGTGCCTCTTCTTTTGAGGTGAGCTTTCTATGGGAAAGCTTGTCAGCCACCAGACTGTCACTCACTGTCTGTGAGTGTGAGTGTGTGTGTGAGAGAGGAGGAAAGTTGGGATGTGTGTGAGTGTGTGTGTCAGAGAGAGAGAGAGACAGAGAGAGAGGGAGAACGTGCAGCACGTTGCAACTTAGATCACTTTCCCAGGGGGTCACTGGTCCTCACAGGTGCCTGAGTCAGCTGTGCTCGGCTTGGGTGACAGGACTGTGGTGATTGATTCCATTCATAAGCTGGTGACACACAGGGGTCATCTTTGGGGGGCTCTGGAGCACTGAAGAGAAAACCGATCATTTCTCTCAACGTTGCTTGGGCATAGCAGGTTCCTTAGAAAGACTGTCTGAGTGGCAGCCCAAGGCTCCTCAAGGCTGAAGAGGCCGAAGCTGAGGGACACCGGAGTTCCTATAATGCCTTTCTCTGACTGGACTGAGAAGGCACTGTGAATTATTTCCCCTTCAGGGCATAAGAAGAGCCAGAGGCCGTACACTCTCAATCCTAGTGGACATTCAGTGACTCTGAAAAAAAAAAAAAGAGAATGTTAGCTAATGGTCCTATGCAAGCGACATGACATACATGTGTCTAAACCAAATCACATAAATAGCAGCTCTTTGCTGAAAGCCAGAGCTATGGATTCCTTGGGCATTCTCTTCACTACCCTTCCCCTCCCACCCAACGGCCGAAGCCTTTTTAGAAGTCATCAGCAGCATGCATACGCTAGCAAAGGCCACTGCGATATGTCACTCTCAGGCTTAAGAATTCGCTTAAGAAAAAAGACTTTGCCACGCACGTGAAACACACTGGCCGTTTCACTGAAAACACTAGGAGTGACCTTTGGAGACATCAAAATAAAGTTCATTTCAATTCTAATCCTGTACATGCACGTGCATACAGGTTAAACTGACTTTACGAATGAAGGCTTTGTAAACTTGTTTAAAAGCATCGTTACCACAGACCAATCCCAAACCCAGAAATGATTAAGGATTAGCACCCTTGGACTGAAAGATACCTCAAAAGGTTCTCTTTCAAACCAACTTTGTACTCCCCTTTTAGTAACAAAGGCCTGGCCATTAGAGAGTCCACTGCTTAGTAGGAAGAGGACCCAGAATCCTTTCAGCCTGGAGCCTTTGCCCTGTACCAATCCATCTCCTGTGCAGAGTTAATATTAAGAACAAAGTTGTCTGCAATGGCTAGAGGGCAGGTATCACCAAAGAAAGGGTTCTATCCTCTCATCTCTGTTTGAAAATGACAATTATTTGGGGTTTTTCTCCACCACTCCCCCAGCCCCTCAGACTCTCATCTGTTTTCAAATACACGTTGATGGGTATTTTTGTATTGCATTCCGTTACTCATGTCTAGTTAAACAAGTACGAACTTTCCTCATAGTAGAGTCTCTGTAAAGCAGGCCTCACAAATGAGAGGGTCTCCGACAATAAGAACAGGATCCATGACGAAGAAATGGAAAGTAAAGACAACCGTGTTGTGATCGGTGGAGGGATGCATTGGGGACAGGCAGAGCTCCACATGACAGTGCAAAGCCCAGGCGAGCATGTGCCCATCCAATCACACATCCGTGCTCTGAGTACCGCTCTGGTCGAGGAGCAAGAGGAGCACTCCCACCGTGCTCAGGCGCAGCCCCACTCGGGGGACAACTGGAGCAGGTGGTAATAAGTCAATCTTTCTCTGGGCCATTCTGAGCAGATGGATCCCACCAGCAGGAGTGTTTGGAAGAGACCAAAGCAGGAAAGAGATGGGGGGAGAAGAGGGACACCAACCGAGACTAGATTTCCCAGCCTGGTAGGGACCACCATCTCCTGGGAGGTACAGTCACCCAGGTGCCCAGCTGACCCAGACATTCCTGGTGATACCCAAGTTTGGACTAACTGGGGACTGGCCCTTGAGCAAACCAGAGAGGCCAGCAACAGGCCTCCCCTGTCTTCAGGGGTGGAAGTGGCCATGGGATCAAGGCTGCTCAACTCATCCAGGGTCTGGCCCCGTGAAACCATGTGTCTCTCAGCACATGGGAGACCTTTCTGGGAATGTGAACCACCCTTTCTACACTTTTACAAAAGGGAGAAGCTCGGTGGCCCAGCTACCTGTCCCCTTACCCACACTTGGCCAGGGCCCAATCTCCAGACTGGCCGTGAGCCATCTACGTGACATCACATGACAAATAAAGAGGACGATGACTTCAGCAGCCGGTTGCCCCCCTACCGAGATTCTAGAATCCTGTGGACAGTATTTATTGGGCATCGCCACTCAGACTGAAGGCAGTTTGTACTTACTGGGACAGTGGTTAATGGTGTGGGGTACAAAGTGCTCCTGATGACAGTGTAGCCCATGGATAGTCAGGATACTGAAGACCGTGAAACCGAGCTCGCCTCATCTTCTGGTGGAGAGCCAGCAAGCGGGGTCCGACCAGATCCAAACCTGGATCCAAGGGAGGTATCAGATGTCCAAGGTGACCAAGCCGTGGGACAAGATGCAGACTCCCAAAATGATGAACAACCAGCAGATCAAAACCAACGGGCGTCCAGTGTGGAAGAGGACAGTGACCCCAGAACACTCTCCTTCCCGAGGAGGCTCTGGAAGATCGTTGAGGATGACGCTCTCGAGTCTGTGCGCTGGGATGATGATGGACACACCGTGATCATAGAGCAAGACCTTTTCCAGAGGGAAATTCTTCGCAGGAGAGGCATGGACAGGATTTTTGAAACAGACAGCATGAAAACCTTCATTCGCCACATGAACCGCTATGGATTCAGCAAAACACGAGCAAAAACCTCTTCAGTTCATTCTCTGGGGAACAAGAAAATTATGGTAAAGTAGAAAATATTCCTCTTACCCCTTTTCTCTGTTACACAAACATCTTTACAGGTGCCAAGGTGAATGATATACGACAAGAGTTTCATTTGTGAGGACAACTTTAACATGACCTATTATTCATGGACAGATCCAAATCTACCCCTTGAAAGCATAGATTTTGATATTAAATGACCACGCCCTTAGATATACTCTGTGGGTAGGAGTAGAGACTCAGAGCCAGGGAATGTCAAATGTACAGACTGCCACCCTCACTTATGAATTGTTTCTCTCTAGTGAAGTCATGCTATAGGACACAGTGACACTTGCCAGCACCTTAAACACTTCCTTACTCCATCATCAAATAAGACCCTTGTGATTCTGGGGGAGAAAAGAATGCACATCTTATCTCAGAGTGACTAAAATGTTTCCTTTTGTTTCAGCTTTACAGTAACCCCAATTTTCAGAGAGACCAGCCTGGGCTCCTTGAGAACAGCCACAAAAAAGGTGACCTCAGAAACACTGCTCTGCCAGCAACCTGTGCACCCACCGCAAAAAGAAAGAAGCTGGTACCTACGAGACATTCCCTGCGAATCCAACACATTAAGGCCAAGAAAGAAGCCAACAGCAAGTCCCAGGGGGAAGCCCCAAATGTCCAGGGACCCAGTAACCCTCAGTTCTCCATCTTCCCTGGGGGTACCCGGTCTAGGGGCACTGTTGCTAGACATCCCCTAGGAAATTGTTCCCCTGAAGAGCCAAATGATCCAAGCAGGGGGGAAGACATCTCTGTGAATGTTAGGTTTGAGCCCAGGGCTGACATTGTGATAATGGAAGGTGCAGGGGACCCGCTCCCCAACCTCCCACTTTACCCGGGAATTGGTCTCCTGATGTCTCTGTATGACATCTGTTATTCCACTCTGATGGCTTCCCTCTTAGAAATGTCTCCCAGTGAGCTGCCCAACGAGGAGCAGTCGGAGGGCTGATTACACGTGTGCATTCTGTGAACAGTTTAAGGACAATCCAGGTCCCTAAACTCACAGGCCACTAAGGAATGATAAGAAGGGGCATTTACTAATGGTGAAGCCATTTTTGGTTTTAATGAATCCAACAAAACCCCATGTTAGCAAATAAACCATGTAAATGAGAAGTGAGACTCCCTGTCGTTTCTAAACTTCTATAACACACACATGTCACTGACATGAGACTAAAGATCCTGCCCTAGACAGGCTTTGTCCCCAATGTCCTCTTCCGTTTGAGGCAGCAGCATTTCCACACACTCTGGAAAGGATTTTGCTGGGGACTATGGAGGGCTCGCCCAGCAAGATCCGGTCCCCTGAGCCTTGTCTGCTGCTCAGGAGACAGAACAGCCTCACTCCTGACCTTGGGAGTATCACCTTACATTATTCTTGTACCTTGAAACAAGAGATTCCTTCCTCATCGCTGTCCCCACACTGTTGCCAGGAAGTTTCTGTTCCACAGCTGAGTGTCCCAACCCAGCACCCAGGGTCCCTCCAAAGAGGCTGCCCCATCTTCCAAGGGAGGTACAAGCACTGTGTCCTGGCTCAGAAGAGACCAGCCACTCCAGTCTATGCCTGGGGGGAAAGCCCATGATCCTCATAGCTAACCACCACTAGAAACTTTGCTGGGAAATCACACAAGAAAAGCAGAAAGATTTGCTACTAAACTATAACACTACTGATCACTTTGCAAAATCAGCCTCACTCAATGAGAGCTGTATCTCAGGTCCTTTGTTTGGATCTGAAGAAGCTCTGTGCTGCGGGCGACACATGGGCTTCATGAACCATTGGCCCTCATGACGGGGGGACGTGTGTACAAGAGACCTAGAGGAATCTGGAAGGATGGACAGCTGCATGTTTCTAAGTCTGACGTCCTCTTCATCCTGGATGAGTCAGGCTATTGATGGCTGGTCACTCTCAGACAGATATTCATAGCCTGGACCCACGCTTTACACAAGGTCACCAGGATGCTGTTCAAAGAGTTGATGAGCTCCGACCAGAAGAAAGACTGGGGAAACATGAAGGAGCCCCAAACACTTCACAGTTACCTTTGACACAATTTATTTCTACAATCTAGACATTGGCAGAACCAAAATGACCACCAGAACCCCTTATTCCGTTCATGTGAGCACAGAAACCCGTTTCTGTGAATACCACATAGTGGGAAGCACGCTACAATGCAGGGGTAATTCACACTTAACCTGATCTACATGCACGTGCACCAAGATGGCGAATCAACAGTGCCATGATTTAGCTGGTTTCTCAGCCACGTTCCTCTCAAGAGCCCACACACATCACACCTTCTGCCCCAAAGGGATCAGGTGCTCTGGGATGTCCACCTGGAATATATCCTTTCCCCCTTTGCTAGGTAAGGGCTCCAGTAACCACCTGGGGTGGAAATCACAGTCAGGTACTTCCGCTGCGGGTTGGTCAGGACAGCTTGGTTTTCCAGTTCCACGACCTCCTCAGGAGCTAAGTTTTCGGGACACTCCAAAGATTCCCCAACGTCAATGAGCCCTGTGCAAAAAGAGAGAAACACATGGGTGGTTTTCCCTTCCATCACCTAAGGCCTGCCAGTGTGACAACTTGGTTATTCAAAATTATGGCCACTACAGACTTAGATGACATCACCACAAGGACAGGAAGGGCAGCAGGGCCTTCTCACTGAGCACAGATGATGAGCCAAACATGTTCCGGGAATCCTGGGTGAGGCCGAGGGAGCTCTCCGGAAATGAAGAGGACAGGGCCTGCTCCCCTGTGAAGCCACACAAGTAACGTGCAGGTGCCAGAAAGACTGCTGAGGGTAGGAGTTTGAGAATGGAAGGGCACCAGCCACTGCCCGGGAACATGGAGACAACGAGGCTCTGAGGCAGTTCACCAGGGGCAGGTGCGGATATGGACCCCCCACCACCCACGGAGGTGAAGGGATTAGCCCAGGGTGTCACTGGTGGTGGGGACAGGGCAGGCAAGTGGAGCCAGGCAGGCAGCCAACCCACACAATGTGCTGTGCTGCCTCTGGTGGTCTCTGCCCCACACACGCACATGCACAGCCCAGCACCACATGACATCATGGACCTGACCCAGCTTCACAGGTCAGAAGAGGAAACTGAGGCCCAGAGCAGAGAAATGATTTACCGGAGGTGAGGCAAGCTGGGCCTGCAGACCCCAGCCCAGGGCCCCTTGCTGCCCCCTTGAAGGTGCGTTGCTTAAGAAAATTGCAGCAAACACACAAACCAGTTCAAGCCAAAAGAGAAGCCCCCAAACTCCCCAGCCAGATCCAGGGTGGCAGCACTTGGAGTCATCAGCACAACGATCAGCACATCGTCACTTACCAGCTACCTCTCCTCGGCCAAACTTTTCCCCTTCCCGAAGCAAGGCCTGAATCTGAGCGGGCGTCATCCCGAGCCTCCCCTGCAGCAGCTCCCGACAGGCGTCGTCTTCTCAGTCCCTGTTAGCAATGTGGATGGCGATGGTATGGTTCTGGTGGCTGCCGAGCAGGGGACACCAACGTGACGCCAAGGTCTTGACCCCATTTAAGTCAAAGCCAGCATAAGGCTGCCGGAAGGAGAGGCAACAGATCTTCATCTTCCGCAAGCTCTCTGGGCCTCAGTGGCCTGTGGGAACACAGAAGCTCATCACACACCAGTCCTCCAAGCTCACGGCCAGTGGGCCTGACCTTCACCCTGTTTCCCAGGTGCCCTGAATCCACACTGACCTCGATGCTTCACTGCTACCCTCTGTCGGCACAGCAGGCCCAAGGGAAGACTGGGACTGGGAAGGCTGTTATTTGGGTCACTCAGATCCACCTGATGGAATGCTCGGAGAGCTCACGGACTATGGCAGGGACAGCTAGAGAAAGGCACAGGCAGGACAGCGTGTGATCAGTGCTACGACAGAGGTCATCAAGTCCGAGGGGAACACGGACGAGTGTGGGCTAGTGAGAGTCGGGGCTGGCTTCAGCCCTCTGGCAGCACACAGGGACAGTCCTGGGCTCTGCTTCTTCTCCTGCTGCCCTCTCCACACCCAGACCTCGCCGATACTCTCAGCTCCCTGGCTGTGCCAGCCCCAGGCACCGCAGGCCCTGAGCTTCCTGGCTCCTATCCCAGGGCTGCTGAGCACAAGTCCTTGGTATCCAACCTCAGCTCAGCCCTAGGAGTGACCTGTGACCTCAGGTGTCCCTGTCAGGTGTCTCCTCCCGACTCCTTCAGGTGCCACCCTGTTCAACCCCCTACCCCTGTCCCAGACCTGTGCCCTTGTCCCACGCTACTGTCTCGCCAGCAAGAACGACGCGGCACACAAAGGATCCTTCTGCAGATCAGCTTTAATGCATCTTGAGAGGGAGAGCATAAGCTTGCCAAAAATGGAGACCCCGAGCAAGGGAACCCGCGCCCCTTATATAAGGACAGTCCCTCGCCTAGGACGTGTTCCCACCTTATTGGTGGCTGCCTAATCGGCCCAGCTGACGCCACAGGAGGGGCGGAGACCAGAGGTAGGGAAATTCTGGGCGCATGCGCCCAGGCCTGTTTACGATCAGCCTTTTACCGTAAATCAGCGCCATCTTGTAATGGCGGTTTCGGGCAGCTCCTCATATCTCCCCCTTTCTTATTATTTAAAGTGGCTGGTACAAGCTCAGCGGTCGCGGGTAGTTTAGCCAGCATTCCTGTCTTGGGTCGTCCCTCTACAGACTTTGACCTTACCCGTCATAGGTTGACCCTATCGCCACCGGGCGCCATGTCTTAGGTTGGCTCAAGTCTGGGGAAGTTGCCCGTCTCTGGACACACTGGAGCATGTGGTTTTACACCGACTTAGTTGAGCAAGGGCGAACTCCTCTGAACAGGCTTCAGGGAGGCCAGCCAACAGAAAAAGGGGGAAAGGGAGCCAGAGCAGGCTAATCTTTAAGCATGGACAGCCAAACTTTAGGATTGTCTCCTTGTTCCAGGGCTAGAAGTGCCTGGGCGATGACTGCTTTGTCTCTCTGGGTCTGGGCTCTTAGTCTGTACACCAACCATAATAGGAGCACGGTTCCTCCACACAAGGACATGCCGACCCCAATAACTCCCGCCCACTCCTTGAAGTGGGACATGGCGGTTTTAATCCATGAGGACAGTCCGGCTGCGAAGGAGACATCCACTCTTGTTGAATTCACGGACACAATGGCCATGCGCAGCTGGTTTATCAGGTTGTCAAATTCTCTCGTCCAACCTGTTGAAAGATGCTGGGATAATTGTTTAGACAAATTTGCAGCTTTGGTATACTTTTTATATTGGATACTGGTGACACATAACCCTGAATATTTCCATTGACACCCCAATTGAGCAATTTGCCATAAAACGTCTATTTGTTCCTGCACAAGATCCACCCGCTGGTTAACCACCATTAATCCTCCCTTCAGCTGAGCGTTTAGCACAGTCTGTGTTTCTAGGGCCTGTGTTACCGCGGAGGACAAATTATTCAACGTGGTGGCAGTCTGTACCGTGGTAGTCAAGGAGATGGCAGCAGCTGTGGCTGCACCCGCCACCAGGGATACGGCGGCGACTATTGCCGCAGTGAGACCAAAATCCCTCCTCTGCCTGAACAAGACCATAGTATTGGGAGCTTCTACTGGGACAGGAATCCATCTAGGCATTCGAGCAACTATGGCCAAATTGAACAGCGTAGCATTCCGGCACTGTGCATAAAAGCAAGTATAGTTATCACAAGCAATCTGACTCCTCTCATCACTAATATTAGTTAAAATAAACATGAAAGGAGGATAAAGGCAAACTGGTGTTGGCGGGACAGAGTAATTTGTTCTAAGCTGTTTTATGGACACAGTGGATTCAAAGGACTCAGTCACATTCCACTCAAAAGAGGCATTTCCCCAACCACCGCCTTTTGAAAAGGCAAACGGTGAAAGGTCCGTGCAGCTGCCATTTACCCCACACAACAGCCAAACATCAAATGGGTTGGAACGGATCGCCATCGTGGGGTTTTGATATGTCCAATTTAGGCCTGAAGAGGTAGCATTATACTGGGTACCCATATAAGGCGAAAAGGTAAAGTAATTTTTTAGTGCCCACCCCGCCTTTTTAGACTGGCAGCCTGTCCAGGGCGGGGTATCTCCCTCCCTTCTGGGGCTCAGGCAATACGGGGCCCATTTTGCCTGAGAGGGAATACTGGTATTGTTCTTTGGATCAAAAGCAGGCCACACTCCAGACAGCCAAGAAGCATTGGCCGACCCTGGATGTTCTGGCCTATCAAACCACGCCGCGGTTTGATTATAAAGCTTTATGCATGGAATCTCAGACCAGGACCGATTAGAAACCATCCAAAAACATAGACTGCCTGTTAAAGAAAAATTTCGACTTTTTCCAATACCCGCTATCTCCGTGTCTTCAGGTAGATAAGGTAGATCCAAAGTCTTATTAGAACTGAAAAACCGAGGAAACAACCTAGTATCATGATGAACTGGCATCGGGAGGGGGAAGGTCGACAGTATCCCCCAGCGCGGCTCGCCCAAGGCCGTTGGGGTCTTGATCATCACCATCAGAATAGGGAGGAACAGCCAGATCTTCCAGCTCAGATGGGGTCTTGGCGCCATCCTTCCGTTCTGGGACCGTCCTGGTAAGCCTCTCAGGGACCCAGAAAGGGTTATCTTCATTCTGTGGGAAAACACACACAGCTCCCCTGGATCTTATAAGAATAGGATCCGGTCCTTTCCATTCGTTAGACAACACATCTTTCCATTTTACCATTTCTTTTGGCCTGTCTGGCTCTGAGCAATGACGCTCGGCCGCTGTTTGTCCATGCTCATCTAAATTCAGGTAATTTAAAGTAAATAATGCCAGGGAAATCACTGTCCTTGGTACTGGAGGAAGTTCCTTCATAATTCCCCCTTTTTGTTTTTGTAAGTATGATTTTAATGTGCGATGGGCACGTTCTACGATACCTTGTCCTTGGGGGTTATAGGGTAGGCCAGTCAAATGGGTTACTTCCATATAATGGCAGAACTGTCTGAATTTTTGGGAAGTGTAGGCAGGTCCATTATCTGTTTTAAGGACCCTGGGCTTACCCCAGGCACTCCAGGCCTCGAGACAATGTTGGATTACATGGGAAGCCTTCTCTCCCGATAGGGGAGAAGCATGTAAAATACCAGAACAAGTGTCAATGGACACATGTAAATACTGGAGTTTTCCAAAAGAGGCAACATGGGTAACATCCATTTGCCAAACCTGCAGCGGTCTTACGCCTCTTGGGTTGACCCCCACATGAGATATAGGCAAAAATTGGCAACAGTTTTGACATTGGGTCACTATTTCTCTAGCTTCTTTTCTAGTTAAGGAAAACTGACGGTGCAAGGTTTCGGCCGTTACATGAAACCGTTCATGGAAGCTTTTAGCAGCTTCCAGATTGGAAGACATGGCAACAGCAATCAGCTTTGTAGCTTTGTCGGCCAGGTCATTTCCTAGTGCCATAGGGCCAGGGAGACCTGAATGTGCCCGTATATGAGTTATATAAAATGGGTGTCGCCGAGCTAACAAGCAATTTTGAATTTGTTGAAAGACGCAAGCCACCCTACTGGATGGCTTGATGATACCAGCAAGCTCAAGATGATTAACTGCATTTACTACATAATTAGAATCAGAGACAACATTTACAGGGCCAGAAAAGGTCTGTAAAACCTCTAGGACTACCAAACATTCAACAACCTGGGGGGAGGTTTCAATATACCTTTTGGAGACAACCTGACCGTCAATCACATAGGCTCCAATCCCCGTCTTGGAGCCATCAGTATAGACTACCAAGCCATCTATTAAGGGCACAGAGGATGTTACCCGGGGAAAAACCACCGCTTGGGACAAGGCAAAATGCAAAAGAGGGTGTTGGGGATAATGATTGTCTATCTGCCCTGGAAACGAGGCGACCAATATGGCCCATTCATTGGAGGCAGCCGTCAGGGCTTGAACCTGAGGCAAAGTATAGGGAACTATCATCTTTTCTGGATATTTGCCAAAGTGAGTGAGAGAGGCCTTAAGTCCACGTAAGGCAAGCCGTGCCAGAGCATCGGGATACCAATCAATGATTTTTGCTGGTGAAGCATTGGGATGGATCCACAAAAGGGGGCCGTTTTGCCAAAGCACAGCAGTAGGCAGTCCCTTCGTTTTACAAAGGCACAAGGAAAAGGGCAATGTATTAACAAGACGTGTCAATTGAGCTCCCTGTATGGCCTGTTCTACCAACCGCAAGGCCTGTTCTGCTGGCGGAGTGAGGGACCTGGGAGAAGTCAGATGGCTATCACCCTCAAGAATGTCAAACAGCGGCTTCAGGGCCGCAGAGGGGATTTTTAGAAAGGGTCTGAGCCAGTTGATGTCTCCCAACAATTTTTGAAAATCATTTAGAGTTTGTAAGTGGTCCCTTCTTATCTCCACCTTTTGTGGGACGATCTTATCAGGGAAGATAATAGACCCCAAAAAATGTCCAGTATTTGCAATCTCAACTTTATCAGCAGCAATTTGTAGGCCCCAGTGTAACAAGATGGACTGTAAGCAAGGATATGCCTTTTGTAAAACTGTCAAATCTTTGTGGCATAACAGGACATCATCCATATAATGAATCAGGATTAGGGAAGGAAACTGGCGCCTCAAAGGCCTCAAAGCTTCTTGAACATATAGTTGACACATGGTAGGGCTATTTGTCATGCCTTGAGGCAAAACCTTCCATTGGAACCTTTTATCAGGTTCCATATGATTAAGTGAAGGGAGAGTAAATGCAAAGCGGGGCTTATCTAGGGGACATAAGGGGATGGAAAAAAAGCAATCCTTAATATCTATAATAACTAAAGGCCAACCTTTAGGTAAGGCGGAGAGAAGCGGAAGACCCCTTTGTACGGGGCCAAAAGAGTTCATCTGTTTATTAATGGCTCTCAGGTCGTGGAGCAATCTCCATTTTCCCGACCTTTTTTGATTACAAATATCGGGGTATTCCAGGGAGAGGTGGACGGTTCAAGATGTCCAAGCCTTAGCTGCTCCTGTACTATCTGTGTTGCTGCCCTCAATTTCTCGGAGGACAATGGCCATTGAGGAACCCACACCAGATCCTCCGTTTTCCACGGAATGGGTCGTGCTGCCTCAATGGCGCCTAGGAAAAACCCAGACCCTGTCTACCTGGGTTGCCTTCAGGGAGAATGGGTTCAACCCGGCCCTGTTCCCTGGCTCCTAAACCCCTTCCCTGTTTATGACCCATCTTGGCCATTATCTCCTTAGCTTGAGAGGAGTATTCATTAGACAACTTAACTCCCATCTTTTGTAAAATATCACGCCCCCAGAGGTTAACGGGGAGCGGAAGCACGTAGGGAGTAAAATGTCCCTCTTGTCCCTCTGTCGTTTTCCAGGACAAGGTAGCGGAACTAATAGTAGGACTGGCCTGATAACCGAGGCCTTGTAGAGAATGTGAGGACTTAATGACAGGCCAAGACTTTGGCCACCAATGGGTGGAAATAATACTCTTATCTGCACCAGTATCCATAATGCCTTCAAACAATTTTCCCTCAACCCACAACTTTAGCTTAGGTCTCTCATTTAGGGAGACCATCAGGTAGGCAGAATCCATGCCCAAGGAGCCCATTTTTTCTCGTCCAGGCTCTGAAGGTTTGGCAACCTCTGGAAGGAGCAATAACTGAGCTATCCTGTCTCCTTTGGTGATAGAAAAGACTCCTCCTGGGCATGAACACAGGACTTGGATCTCGGGGCTATGTTGACAGTCAACTACCCCAGGGTAGACAATAAGACCGTTTAAAGTTAACGATCCTCTGCCAATTATAAGGCCCACGGTTCCAGGCAGTAGGGGTCGAATAGGCTGCACAGGAACCGGCTGGACGCCCATTTGTGGCATTAATAAGAAGTCGGAGGAGGCGTGCAGGTCCAATCCTGTGTGTCTTCCGACAGGCTCTCCTCCCTTTCTCCTCGACTCTGGTTGGCCTTGTCCCCATACTTGTGGGGGCCCTGGGAACGGGGGCCCATCTTCACGTTTTTTTGAACCACTTGGTGTTGTTCTGTGAGCGGCGGAAGGAGTCGCCCTTTGATATCTCTAATGGAACGGCAGAGAGCAGCCTTATGATATCCCTTGGAACAGCGGGAACAGAGGGAGTCTGTACTCTGGGGGCCCTTATCCCTGTCCGGGGCTTGGCAGTCCTTTTTTAAATGTCCCGGTTGACCGCATTTAAAACAAACTCTCTGGTTCCGCCCCTGTCTTGGCTGTCCCTGTCTAGGCAGTCTCTGCGACTGGAGGATGGCAGCTGCCAGCCCTGCATTGGTCAGGGGTCCCCCGAGTTCTCGACAAACTCTGACCCAATCCTGTACACCTTTACCTTTTCTGGGCGCTATGGCCGCGCGGCATTCCTGGGTCGCCTGCTCAAAAATCAGTTGTTCAACAAGAGGCGCAGCCTGATCAGGGTCCCCAAAGATGCGCCCCGCTGCTTCTGTCATTCGAGCCACAAAGTCTGAAAATGGTTCCTGAGGTCCCTGGATGATCTTAGTAAGTCCAGAAGTTTCCCCTTTCTTAGGGAGTGTCTTCCAAGCCTTAATGGCAGTGTTAGAAACTTGAACATAAGCACCCCATGGGAAAGCCGTCTGATCAGCGGCAAACGGGCCCTGGCCTGTTAACATATCAAAGGTCCAATCTCGCTGCTCGGGGGTCAGTGCAGCAGCGTTTGCCCTGGCTTGAGCTTGTGCAGCCTCATGCCATAGCGCCTTCCATTCCATGTATTGACCCATGGTAGGGAGCGCTGCCTTAGCCAACATTTGCCAGTCAGCGGGTGTCATAGCCACACCAGCAAACCTTTCTAGCATTACTACAGTAAAATTGGCATTTACACCATATTTTCTAACCGCCTCTGCTAGATCCTTAATTTGGGTGTACTCGACGGGGGCATGAACTCTCCCTCCGCCCTCAACCTCAAAAACTGGGAAGGCAGCTTGAACCTTTTTCCTCACTTTATCAGAGAGGAATGAAAAGGGATTAGAAGACTGCACGTAAGGAGGAGGCGCCGAAGGCGCAGGCCGTGCGGGGGCCACTGGGGGCGGCCGGCATTTCCACTCCCTGAGTGGTCTCCGCCGCCTGTCGGGATGATATCTCTCCTCCTCGTACCTGGCAGCTTCCTCCTCCAAATCGGATTCCTCACTAGGGCTGAGGGGATCGGAGTCGGACTCATCCAGATTTAAATCTTCTAATTCTTGTTTTAAGGCCCCCAGCTCTTGCATAGGGTAGAGGCCTCCTTCTTTCCCTTCCAACTTTTGTCTGGGTTTTGAAATCCCTCCTTTACCGGCAGATGTGCCGGGAGTGTCACTTTGTTGTTTTAGAATCTCTCCCTCGTCCGTAGACTTACCGGGAGGGCCCTTTTTCTTATGGGAGACGTCTCTCCTCCCGCGGGTACCCATCCTCTCAATCCGTTCAGTTTCTGACATGCTGTCTTGGACCTCCTCTAATGTATTTTGCCCTACTATCACTACCGGTTTACAGCCCTCATCTTCTAAGCAATTTTTAATAAACTTCCAAATGGTCTTGGTGCCCTGACGGAGGTCTCCCTCCGCGTACTTGCGGTCAAGGTCTCTGCCTAGTTTGTTCCAAGAGCTCAAAGTCAAGGAGCCGGAACAAGCAAACCATGGCGCTACACGATCTACCTCTTTTACAAAATTTTTGAGCACACGGCCCCCTACCTTTATATCACGTTGTCTCAGCACGGCCTCTAACGCGGTAACCATGGACTGAGTGGAACCCATAATGCGCCCCACTCCGTGGGAGGCGCTGTGAGACGTGCCGTTCCCTTACGTACTAGAGGCTCACACAGGTCTCTGGTGCAGCTGCTTATCTACGTCAGTCTGACCACACCAACGGGCGATTTCAAAACCTTTTAAACCAACCGGATTAACCCCAGACCAAGAACAGGCATACCTCTCCGAACTTACCCTCCTGCAGTTCTGAATCCTCCCTGTCTCCAGGCGGTCTCCGAAGGTGCTGACGATGACACAAGTTCCCGGGTTTCGGCACCAAATGTCCCGCGCTACCATCTCGCCAGCAAGTACGACGCGGCACACAAAGGATCCTTCTGCAGATCAGCTTTAATGCATCTTGAGAGGGAGAGCATAAGCTTGCCAAAAATGGAGACCCCGAGCAAGGGAACCCGCGCCCCTTATATAAGGACAGTCACTCGCCTAGGACGTGTTCCCACCTTATTGGTGGCTGCCTAATCGGCCCAGCTGACGCCACAGGAGGGGCGGAGACCAGAGGTAGGGAAATTCTGGGCGCATGCGCCCAGGCCTGTTTATGATCAGCCTTTTACCGGAAATCAGCGCCATCTTGTAATGGCGGTTTCGGGCAGCTCCTCACATGCCCTGAGAAAGAAATAATGAGAACGAGAACCACTAGCCTCAGTGCACACACAGCTTCTTTGTGACAGGCCTTGGCGTGGGCACGATCCGTGCATCATCGGGTTTAACCCTCACTGCCAGGCCCACTCAACTGCTGAGGACAAGGAGGAGCTGGGGCGGAGCTGCTGGGTAAGCTGGGCTGTGAGAAAGAGCTGGGGGAGGATGAGCTGGGGGCGGGGCCGCGGGAGGAGGGACTGGGGGCGGGGCCGCGAGAGAAGGAACTGGGGGCGGGGCCGCAGGAGGAGGAACTGGGGGCGGGGCCGCGGGAGGAGGGACTGGGGGCGGGATTGCAGGAGGAGGAACTGGGGACGGGGCTGCAGGTGGATGAGCTGGGGGAGTGGCTGCAGGAGGAGGAACTGGGGGCGGGGCTCCAGGAGGAGGAACTGGGGGGCGGGATTGCAGGAGGAGGAACTGGGGGCGGATCTGCTGGCGGGAGCTTAGGCACTTGTGTGCTGCACCCTTAGGGAAGGGTCAGAATGGCAACCCAAGTCCTCAGCCTCCTATCCCAACCCCCAGTGTGTACCCAAGAGGACTGTCCAGAAAGCACGGAAGCTGCGAGAGGAGCAGTAACACTTGCCTGGGGTCCACGGGGCCATAGACTGAGGTTTGCACCGCAGGGCTGAACCCGAAGGCGGGCTCTGCTTGCTCCTAGCCACTCTGTAAATCTCCAGTCGTCATCAGACTGCCATCAGCCCCCTACTGAGTACCCTGCCAAGCCTTCTCATTTGCAGTTGGCCACAGCTCGCTCCAGCATTATCGCCTAACACTCTCTGCTGGGTCACATTGCGCAGCCTGGCCACTGGTCCCCAAACCAGCCTGCCCTGCCAGGACGCCTTGCTTTCTCTCAGACCATTCCCACAGCCTGGAAGACCCGACTCCTCTAGAACTGGCAGACCCCTGTCCTCCTTCAGGGCCCAAGTTTAAAGTCACATTCACTGCCCCTCCCACCCACCCCCAAATGTTAGGTATTTTTGTCTCTGAGTTCGGGTGGCACTTTCTGCCTTGCCCCCACCCCCTCCAACAGGTTCGTGTAAACCAAGGTTGTAATCACTGCAAGAGTCGGGCCATCCGGCGTCTCCAAGTTCCTTGAGGGTAAGTCCTGTGGGTCACTCATTGCGGTAAGCCGGGTGCCCAGGACACGGGAGCTGGTTAGTAAATGTTGGATCAACAGAGGACGGCTTGCTCTTCTATTCTTGTGAGATGCACCTGCTCTGTCCCTGGGGAAGCTCGAGGACATGAGGTGAGGGGGACAAAGTAGGTTCTCCATGGGACATAGGCCTCAGGATTGCGAGGGACCCGAAATATCAGCAGCTCCAATTGTCATCCACGCCAGTGTCCCCTCCTGGAGTCCTTTCCCCACCCATGGTTGCCAGCTTATGCCGAACCCCCGGCTCCTCTCTGGAGCAGTGCCAAATCATGAGTGAGCATCCCCAGACTGCTGGGCTGCTGTCCTTGCTCCCGTGTCCTGTTGGTGGAAGAGCTGGAACTTCCCTAATGAGCCGGATACAATACATGACTTCTAGTGGGTACAGCCATGACTGTGCTGTCACAGCACGTCCTCTTCTGACTCTGCCAGCTCCTCCTCGCTTTCATGGGCGTGCTGAGGAGCATGTGCCATTCACATGTCCTGTGCAGTGTCACTAGAGTGGGGACAAAGCAGAAGTCTGATCTGTGACAAGGAGCAGGGACTCAGGGCAGCAGCCACAAGGCTAGTTCCCCGCCATGGTGGTGGGTGACCCTAGGAAGAACCACTTCGCTGGGTCGCAGTTATGGATGGGGAGGGTGGTCTTTGGCCACCCCTGCGAAATGCATCTCAGTCTTGATTTTCATGACAGGTAACAAGTGAGCTGCAGACGTGGCAACGACCTGACTTCTGACCTCCGTGTCACACTGTCTTCACCTTCAGCTTCCCATCCCCTCATTCCCACAGTCCTGCCCGGGACAAGTCTTCCCTTCCTCCCACAGTGGCCGTGTCTTGGCAGGTCAGCCTTCACCCCCTCAC